>NC_068449.1:4787409-5087409 GCF_023373465.1 Oncorhynchus keta
CCATCCCCCTCACCCTCACCCTCTCCTCCATCTCCCTCAACCTCTCCTCCAACAGTCTGATCCTCTCCTCTAGTGGGTTGTTCTCTGTCACACACCATCTCCCTCAACCTCTCCTCCAACAGTCTGATCCTCTCCTCTAGTGGTCTGTTCTTCTCCTACGCCATCTCCCTCACCCTCTCCTCCATCCCCCTCACCCTCACCTCCATCCCCCTCACCCTCACCCTCTCCTCCATCCCCCTCACCCTCTCCTCCATCTCCCTCACCCTCTCCTCCATCCCCCTCACCCTCTCCTCCATCTCCCTCACCCTCTCCTCCATCCCCCTCACCCTCTCCTCCATCCCCCTCACCCTCTCCTCCATCTCCCTCACCCTCTCCTCCATCCCCCTCACCCTCTCCTCCATCCCCCTCACCCTCTCCTCCATCTCCCTCACCCTCTCCTCCATCCCCCTCACCCTCTCCTCCATCCCCCTCACCCTCTCCTCCATCTCCCTCACCCTCTCCTCCATCCCCTCACCCTCTCCTCCATCTCCCTCACCCTCTCCTCCATCCCCCTCACCCTATAATAAAAAAAAAAAATATATGCCATTTAGCAGACGCTTTTATCCAAAGCGACTTACAGTCATGTGTGCATACATTCTACGTATGGGTGGTCCCGGGAATCGAACCCACTACCCTGGCGTTACAAGCGCCATGCTCTACCAACTGAGCTACAGAAGGACCACCTCCTCCATCTCCCTCAACCTCTCCTCCATCCCCCTCACCCTCTCCTCCATCCCCCTCAACCTCTCCTCCATCTCCCTCACCCTCTCCTCCAACAGTCTGATCCTCTCCTCTAGTGGTCTGTTCTTCTCCTGCGCTTGCTTTTTATATTGTTGAGGTTGTCTCACCACAGTCCAGAGAGCAGATATGTCTCTGTCCACCTCCGGCTCTCCGGGTCTGGTTAAGGGGGTGCTGTTGTGCTGGACTGTTGTCTAGGTCTGTGCTGACTGGGGTGTAATCACCTGCTGTTCCAGCTCCACCTGCCTTACCTCCAACTGGGTCAATGTATCCTTCATTTCAATGAGGGGGTAGTACCCTGTAATGGGAGGTTGACTTTCCGCTTGGGGTTGCTCATCTGTGGGGTTATATAATGAAGAGGTCTGGTCTGACCCGCTCGGGGTGGGGGGTATCTTTCTCAAGGGAGAGCTTCTCCTGCTGGGCTAATTCTTTGATTAGGTGAAAGTCCATCTGAAACTGTTTGGGGTTACCCTGTACCATTACTGTTCCGGACTTATAGAGGTTTATATTAGCTGACTCTGAGTCCTCGTTGTCTAGTATCCTGAGTTTCCACCCCTCATTAACACCCCCTTTCTTAACAAAGGGGTAGTGAGCTAATATAGCACTGTGCCATGCCAGGGGATGGTTTGTGTTAATATAGCACTGTGCCGTGCCAGGGGATGGTCTGTGTTAATATAGCACTGTGCCATGCCAGGGGATGGTCTGTGTTAATATAGCACTGTGCCATGCCAGGGGATGGTCTGGTTAATATAGCACTGTGTCATGCCAGGGGATGGTCTGTGTTAATATAGCACTGTGCCATGCCAGGGGATGGTCTGGTTAATATAGCACTGTGTCATGCCAGGGGATGGTCTGTGTTAATATAGCACTGTGTCATGCCAGGGGATGGTCTGTGTTAATATAGCACTGTGCCATGCCAGGGGATGGTCTGTGTGGAAGATGAAGTTGCTGATGTTTCCATTTTTATAATAGTCAGCAAAAAGTATCTTGATTTTTCAAAAGGAGCTTCATTTTGTGATCTTTTCTTGATTTATCATTCTTTACATACACAGGGTACTATATATTAATTACCTCTGAACAGCGGGAGGCAGCTTCTAAGGCCTCTCCATTTGGTTGGAGTAGACTGTGCGACTCTCCTGCCATTGTTGGGCTAAAGGGCTTTGACACCTCTCACTTGACACGTCAGTGCTAATTGAAGTTGTATCAAGCTTGGCAGCATTAATTTAGCATTCAGTCCTTATAAAGTAATGTATTTTTCTTCTTGGCTTTTGGAAATAAAATATAGCTTCAGACTAAACATTACTCACTCAATTTTAGTTTGGATGGTGTTTTCAGGTTTCTGTTGTTTTCCAGAGCATTTGCTGTACAGCGTTGGAATAATCATCTTTGGTAGTTGTAAGCCTTCCAGGTGATTCCGTAATTCGGTTCAAAATCAGGTTGTAGGTTTTGAGTTCTGATTTGGAGTGAAGGTTATGTTGTAGAGGGTAGCATCCCATATTAGTTCCTGACAAAATATCAAAGTTGATCTAACTCTAAATCTATCTTTTTTAAAGAAAATACTGAAAAATGCAGGAGCTCATCTGATCATGACCTCCACTGTGCTCTCGCTCTCTCTATCTGTGGATCTCTCTCCCCCCAACTCTCTCCCCCCCTATATCTGTGGATCTCTCTCCCCCCTATATCTGTGGATCTCTCTCTCTCACCCATCTCCCTCTCTATCTGTGGATCTCCCCCCACCCTCTCTATCTGTGGATCTCCCCCCCACCCTCTCTATCTGTGGATTTCTCCCCCCCCTCTCTCTCCCTCTCTATCTTTGGATCTCTCTCTCCCCCTCTCTCGCTCCCTCTGTATATGTGGGTCTCTCTCTCCCCCTCTCTCGCTCCCTCTCTATCTGTGGGTCTCTCTCTCCCCCTCTCTCGCTCCCTCTCTATCTGTGGGTCTCTCTCTCCCCCTCTCTCGCTCCCTCTCTATCTGTGGGTCTCTCTCTCCCCTCTATCTGTGGGTCTCTCTATCTCCCCTCTCTATCTGTGGGTCTCTCTCTCCCCCTCTCTCTCTCTATCTGTGGTTCTCTCTCTCTCTCTCTCTCCCCCACTCTCCCTCTCTATCTGTGGATCTCTATCTCTCCCCTCCCTCTCTATCTGTGGATCTTTCTCCCCTCCCTCTCCATCTGTGGATCTCTCTCTCTCTCCCCTCCCTCTCTATCTGTGGATCTCTCTCCCCTCCCTCTCCCTCTCCATCTGTGGATTTCTCTCTCTCTCCCTCTCCCTCTCTATCTGTGGATCTCTCTCTCTCTCCCTCTCCCTCTCTATCTGTGGATCTCTCTCTCTCTCCCTCTCCCTCTCTATCTGTGGATCTCTCTCTCTCTCCATCTGTGCATCTCTCTTTTTCTCTCAATCTTTTATGATCTTACTTTATCGATCTGTTCATGTTATTTTTCTGACCGTCCAGTTCTTGAGTGGTTTAGATCATGTGGTTTACAGCTTGTGTCAGAATTGTCCAGAATGGACTTTTCATAGCAGGTTAGGAGAATTTACTCAGCAGATTTGGATAATTAATGTAATAGGTTAGGAGTATTAGGTTAATATTAGGAAAAGGGTTGGGGTAAGGAATAGCTCAAATACAGAAAAAAAAAATCTACAGCACGGTTATCTAGGAGAGAGAAAGGCATGAGTCTGTCACCACTGGATAGAGCAGGGTTATCTAGGAGAGAAAGTCATGAGTCAGTCACCACTGGATAGAGCAGGGTTATCTAGGAGAGAAAGTCATGAGTCTGTCACCACTGGATAGAGCAGGGTTATCTAGGAGAGAAAGACATGAGTCTGTCACCACTGGATAGAGCAGGGTTATCTAGGAGAGAGAAAGTCATGAGTCTGTCACCACTGGATAGAGCAGGGTTATCTAGGAGAGAAAGTCATGAGTCTGTCACCACTGGATAGAGCAGGGTTATCTAGGAGAGAAAGTCATGAGTTTGTCACCACTGGATAGAGCAGGGTTATCTAGGAGAGAGAAAGTCATGAGTCTGTCACCACTGGATAGAGCAGGGTTATCTAGGAGAGAGAAAGTCATGAGTCTGTCACCACTGGATAGAGCAGGGTTATCTAGGAGAGAGAAAGTCATGAGTCTGTCACCACTGGATAGAGCAGGGTTATCTAGGAGAGAAAGACATGAGTTAGTCACCACTGGATAGATAGAGCAGGGTTATCTAGAGAGAGAAAGTCATGAGTCTGTCACCACTGGATAGAGCAGACACAGGGTTATCTAGGAGAGAGAAAGTCATGAGTCTGTCACCACTGGATAGAGCAGGGTTATCTAGGAGAGAAAGTCATGAGTCTGTCACCACTGGATAGAGCAGGGTTATCTAGGAGAGAGAAAGTCATGAGTCTGTCACCACTGGATAGAGCAGGGTTATCTAGGAGAGAAAGTCATGAGTCTGTCACCACTGGATAGAGCAGACACAGGGTTATCTAGGAGAGAGAAAGTCATGAGTCTGTCACCACTGGATAGAGCAGGGTTATCTAGGAGAGAAAGTCATGAGTCTGTCACCACTGGATAGAGCAGGGTTATCTAGGAGAGAAAGTCATGAGTTAGTCACCACTGGATAGAGCAGGGTTATCTAGGAGAGAAAGTCATGAGTTAGTCACCACTGGATAGAGCAGGGTTATCTAGGAGAGAAAGTCATGAGTCTGTCACCACTGGATAGAGCAGGGTTATTTAGGAGAGAGAAAGTCATGAGTCTGTCACCACTGGATAGAGCAGGGTTATCTAGGAGAGAAAGTCATGAGTCTGTCACCACTGGATAGAGCAGACACAGGGTTATCTAGGAGAGAAAGTCATGAGTCTGTCACCACTGGATAGAGCAGGGTTATCTAGGAGAGAAAGTCATGAGTTAGTCACCACTGGATAGAGCAGGGTTATCTAGGAGAGAAAGTCATGAGTCTATCACCACTGGATAGAGCAGGGTTATCTAGGAGAGAAAGTCATGAGTCTGTCACCACTGGATAGAGCAGGGTTATCTAGGAGAGAGAAAGGCATGAGTCTGTCACCACTGGATAGAGCAGGGTTATATAGGAGAGAAAGTCATGAGTTAGTCACCACTGGATAGAGCAGGGTTATCTAGGAGAGAAAGTCATGAGTCTGTCACCACTGGATAGAGCAGGGTTATCTAGGAGAGAGAAAGTCATGAGTCTGTCACCACTGGATAGAGCAGGGTTATCTAGAGAGAGAAAGTCATGAGTCTGTCACCACTGGATAGAGCAGACACAGGGTTATCTAGAGAGAGAAAGTCATGAGTCTGTCACCACTGGATAGAGCAGGGTTATCTAGGAGAGAGAAAGTCATGAGTCTGTCACCACTGGATAGAGCAGGGTTATCTAGGAGAGAAAGTAATGAGTCTGTCACCACTGGATAGAGCAGGGTTATCTAGGAGAGAAAGTCATGAGTCTGTCACCACTGGATAGAGCAGGGTTATCTAGGAGAGAAAGTTATGAGTCTGTCACCACTGGATAGAGCAGGGTTATCTAGGAGAGAAAGTCATGAGTTAGTCACCACTGGACAGAGCAGGGTTATCTCAGAGAGAAAGTCATGAGTCAGTTATCACTGGATAGAGCAGGGTTATCTAGAGAGAGAAAGTCATGAGTCTGTCACCACTGGATAGAGCAGGGTTATCTAGGAGAGAAAGTCATGAGTTAGTCACCACTGGATAGAGCAGGGTTATCTAGGAGAGAATGTCATGAGTCTGTCACCACTGGATAGAGCAGGGTTATCTAGGAGAGAGAAAGTCATGAGTCTGTCACCACTTGATAGAGCAGGGTTATCTAGAGAGAGAAAGTCATGAGTCTGTCACCACTGGATAGAGCAGACACAGGGTTATCTAGGAGAGAGAAAGTCATGAGTCTGTCACCACTGGATAGAGCAGGGTTATCTAGGAGAGAAAGTCATGAGTCTGTCACCACTGGATATAGCAGACACAGGGTTATCTAGGAGAGAAAGTCATGAGTCAGTCACCACTGGATAGAGCAGGGTTATCTAGGAGAGAAAGTCATGAGTCTGTCACCACTGGATAGAGCAGGGTTATCTAGGAGAGAAAGTCATGAGTCTGTCACCACTGGATAGAGCAGGGTTATCTAGGAGAGAAAGTCATGAGTTAGTCACCACTGGATAGAGCAGGGTTATCTAGGAGAGAAAGTCATGAGTCTGTCACCACTGGATAGAGCAGGGTTATCTAGGAGAGAGAAAGTCATGAGTCTGTCACCACTGGATAGAGCAGGGTTATCTAGGAGAGAAAGTCATGAGTCTGTCACCACTGGATAGAGCAGACACAGGGTTATCTAGGAGAGAGAAAGTCATGAGTCTGTCACCACTGGATAGAGCAGGGTTATCTAGGAGAGAAAGTCATGAGTCAGTCACCACTGGATAGAGCAGGGTTATCTAGGAGAGAAAGTCATGAGTCTGTCACCACTGGATAGAGCAGGGTTATCTAGGAGAGAAAGTCATGAGTCTGTCACCACTGGATAGAGCAGGGTTATCTAGGAGAGAAAGTCATGAGTTAGTCACCACTGGATAGAGCAGGGTTATCTAGGAGAGAAAGTCATGAGTCTGTCACCACTGGATAGAGCAGGGTTATCTAGGAGAGAGAAAGTCATGAGTCTGTCACCACTGGATAGAGCAGGGTTATCTAGAGAGAGAAAGTCATGAGTCTGTCACCACTGGATAGAGCAGACACAGGGTTATCTAGGAGAGAGAAAGTCATGAGTCTGTCACCACTGGATAGAGCAGGGTTATCTAGGAGAGAGAAAGTCATGAGTCTGTCACCACTGGATAGAGCAGGGTTATCTAGGAGAGAAAGTCATGAGTCTGTCACCACTGGATAGAGCAGGGTTATCTAGGAGAGAGAAAGTCATGAGTCTGTCACCACTGGATAGAGCAGGGTTATCTAGGAGAGAAAGTCATGAGTCTGTCACCACTGGATAGAGCAGGGTTATCTAGGAGAGAAAGTCATGAGTTAGTCACCACTGGACAGAGCAGGGTTATCTCGGAGAGAAAGTCATGAGTCAGTTATCACTGGATAGAGCAGGGTTATCTAGAGAGAGAAAGTCATGAGTCTGTCACCACTGGATAGAGCAGGGTTATCTAGGAGAGAAAGTCATGAGTTAGTCACCACTGGATAGAGCAGGGTTATCTAGGAGAGAAAGTCATGAGTCTGTCACCACTGGATAGAGCAGGGTTATCTAGGAGAGAGAAAGTCATGAGTCTGTCACCACTGGATAGAGCAGGGTTATCTAGAGAGAGAAAGTCATGAGTCTGTCACCACTGGATAGAGCAGACACAGGGTTATCTAGGAGAGAGAAAGTCATGAGTCTGTCACCACTGGATAGAGCAGGGTTATCTAGGAGAGAGAAAGTCATGAGTCTGTCACCACTGGATAGAGCAGGGTTATCTAGGAGAGAAAGTAATGAGTCTGTCACCACTGGATAGAGCAGGGTTATCTAGGAGAGAAAGTCATGAGTCTGTCACCACTGGATAGAGCAGACACAGGGTTATCTAGGAGAGAGAAAGTCATGAGTCTGTCACCACTGGATAGAGCAGGGTTATCTAGGAGAGAAAGTCATGAGTCTGTCACCACTGGATAGAGCAGGGTTATCTAGGAGAGAAAGTCATGAGTCTGTCACCACTGGATAGAGCAGGGTTATCTAGGAGAGAGAAAGTCATGAGTCTGTCACCACTGGATAGAGCAGGGTTATCTAGAGAGAGAAAGTCATGAGTCTGTCACCACTGGATAGAGCAGGGTTATCTAGGAGAGAGAAAGTCATGAGTCTGTCACCACTGGATAGAGCAGGGTTATCTAGGAGAGAAAGTCATGAGTCTGTCACCACTGGATAGAGCAGACACAGGGTTATCTAGGAGAGAGAAAGTCATGAGTCTGTCACCACTGGATAGAGCAGGGTTATCTAGGAGAGAAAGTCATGAGTCTGTCACCACTGGATAGAGCAGGGTTATCTAGGAGAGAAAGTCATGAGTCTGTCACCACTGGATAGAGCAGGGTTATCTAGGAGAGAAAGTCATGAGTCTGTCACCACTGGATAGAGCAGGGTTATCTAGGAGAGAAAGTCATGAGTTAGTCACCACTGGACAGAGCAGGGTTATCTAGGAGAGAAAGTCATGAGTCAGTTATCACTGGATAGAGCAGGGTTATCTAGGAGAGAAAGTCATGAGTCTGTCACCACTGGACAGAGCAGGGTTATCTAGGAGAGAAAGTCATGAGTCAGTTATCACTGGATAGAGCAGGGTTATCTAGGAGAGAAAGTCATGAGTCTGTCACCACTGGATAGAGCAGGGTTATCTAGGAGAGAGAAAGGCATGAGTCTGTCACCACTGGATAGAGCAGGGTTATCTAGAGAGAGAAAGACATGAGTCAGTCACCACTGGATAGAGCAGGGTTATCTAGGAGAGAAAGTCATGAGTTAGTCACCACTGGACAGAGCAGGGTTATCTAGGAGAGAAAGTCATGAGTCAGTTATCACTGGATAGAGCAGGGTTATCTAGGAGAGAAAGTCATGAGTCTGTCACCACTGGATAGAGCAGGGTTATCTAGGAGAGAAAGTCATGAGTCAGTTATCACTGGATAGAGCAGGGTTATCTAGGAGAGAGAAAGTCATGAGTCTGTCACCACTGGATAGAGCAGACACAGGGTTATCTAGGAGAGAAAGACATGAGTCTGTCACCACTGGATAGAGCAGACACAGGGTTATCTAGGAGAGAGAAAGTCATGAGTCTGTCACCACTGGATAGAGCAGGGTTATCTAGGAGAGAGAAAGTCATGAGTCTGTCACCACTGGATAGAGCAGGGTTATCTAGGAGAGAGAAAGTCATGAGTCTGTCACCACTGGATAGAGCAGGGTTATCTAGGAGAGAGAAAGTCATGAGTCTGTCACCACTGGATAGAGCAGGGTTATCTAGGAGAGAGAAAGTCATGAGTCTGTCACCACTGGATAGAGCAGGGTTATCTAGGAGAGAAAGTCATGAGTCTGTCACCACTGGATAGAGCAGGGTTATCTAGGAGAGAAAGGGAGCGAGGAAATGGTAGCCTGGGGAGGAGGACAAGGGAACCGGAGTGTTACAAGCGTGTGTGTGTGTGTCTCTGTCTGTCTGTCTGTCTGTCTGTCTGTCTGTCTGTCTGTCTGTCTGTCTGTCTGTCTGTCTGTCTGTCTGTCTGTCTGTCTGTCTACACAAGTACTGTATGCATTTCAGTGGCGGTCTGAATGGGTAAGAGTGTGTTTTTTAGCCGAGTGAGAGTCGTAGAGTGTGTGTCAGGGTGTTTCTACAACAGAGAGAAACGATGTGACATGGCTGAGTAGCCACATGGCAGTGATACATAGTCTGTGTTTCAGTGTTTGCTGGTGTCCTATCTACATAAACAAACACATCTGTCTGTTTACCTAGTGATCCTGGGTGACCCACTGATTACTCATACAGTTGCTATGTTCTCTGACCTTCACTCAGAGGTACACACAGGCTAGCCTTCTGATCTGAACGACCTTCACTTAGAGGTATACACAGGTTAGCCATCTGATCTGAACGACCTTCACTCAGAGGTACACACAGGTTATCTGTCTGATCTGAACAAAGTTTTCAATTTAGCTCATATATCCTGATGGACTCAGTCATTGTCTAATCTGTATGTGCGGTAGAGGTGGATGCTATTGGTTGGGGGATGAGTTCCACCAATTACAAGAGAGCGTTGAGTGTGAGAAAAGTGTCAAAACGTAAATTCTAATGACACTATTCTCCTCTACCTGCCATATAAACCTCATAGGATATCATAGTTGCACCAGTGCGTGTGCATTTGTGTGTTTGTGTTTAGAACCAGGCTAGTGTTCAGAATACTGATTCTGCACGTTTGAGTCAGAGATACATGTATCACAGTGGACTAATCCATGCATGTCATAGAGCTAGATGAAAGATTTAAAATGCCTTGCCATTTCACCTGAACCAAATACCTTATCCAAAATGAAATGTCTCATATCTTCTCAAGCCTGGTTCTCATTACTCTGTCCGGATCGGGAAAATCATATTCTATTGATGCCTCTGATGTTCCAACAATAACAGTTATTTATTGATCACGGATACCTAAGTCAATGGTGGATTGTCATGATTTACAAGCAGTATTAGGTACTGGAGGCAAGGTGTTTCTTCGTGATGATTCCACAGTGCATTGCTGAACACATACTGAAGCATAGATCACTAACACAGTCCAGGGCTCTGTACCAAGTGCCACCTTATTGCCTACATAGTGCACTACTTTTGTCCAGAGCCCTATCGTTCTAAGGGTTTAACCAAGCAGTGAATGTACAATAAATATGAAGCTGCTATGTCACATTTATGTTGTCTCTAATAGACATGTGACATGCCTTGTAAATACGAGCCAATTAGAAACCTACTTAATATCCGCTAGCTGGGGCCAATAAACCTTTTAGTTTCCTTTATTTAAATAAGCTAAGTCATTGAGAACACATTCTCTTTTACAACAATACTATCTGACCACAATAGAGCATGTCATGTATGCATTAGAATGGATGGCTGAGGTGCTGATCTGTTTGCAGTCTATGTGATAGTTACCTTTGTCTTAATGAGACCACAAATCCCCTATAGAGCTATTCTAAGTGATACACTATACAACACATGACCCAGTGCATGCAGGACCTGGTTCATTAGGAGGGTAATGGAGAAAACAGAGGCCCACTGATTTCAGGAAGAGAGTCTGCTGCTGCCATTGGTTTGGTATGAGACTAAGGCTACATTCAGACAGCCAACCCAATTCTGATCTTTTCCCCCGACTAATTTGTCTTTCGACCAATCCCATCAGATCTTTTCACATCAGATCTTTTTTTGAGCTGATCTGATTGGCCAAAAGACTAATTGATGGAGAAAAACAAGATCAGAATTGGTCTGGATGTCTAAACGCAGTCTAATTGCTTCCTGATGTATTGAGTGTCGCTGTGAATTCAGAGAGGCTCTGCATGCTATAGAGCAGTTTCTTTATTCTTAATTCACAAGACTGGAGGGCTGTAGTGTATAAACCTCCACCCGGTTAGACTGCAGGGCTGTAGTGTATAAACCTCCACCCTGTTAGACTGGAGGGCTGTAGTGTATAAACCTCCACCCGGTTAGACTGGAGGGCTGTAGTGTATAAAGCTCCACCCTGTTAGACTGGAGGGCTGTAGTGTATAAACCTCCACCCGGTTAGACTGGAGGGCTGTAGTGTATAAACCTCCACCCTGTTAGACTGGAGGGCTGTAGTGTATAAACCTCCACCCGGTTAGACTGGAGGGCTGTAGTGTATAAAGCTCCACCCTGTTAGACTGGAGGGCTGTAGTCTATAATCCTCCACCCTGTTAGACTGGAGGGCTGTAGTCTATAATCCTCCACCCTGTTAGACTGGAGGGCTGTAGTGTATAAACCTCCACCCTGTTAGACTGGAGGGCTGTAGTCTATAATCCTCCAACCTGTTAGACTGGAGGGCTGTAGTGTATAAACCTCCACCCTGTTAGACTGGAGGGCTGTAGTGTATAAACCTCCACCCTGTTAGACTGGAGGGCTGTAGTCTATAAACCTCCACCCTGTTAGACTGCAGGGCTGTAGTCTATAAACCTCCACCCTGTTAGACTGGAGGGCTGTAGTCTATAATCCTCCACCCTGTTAAACTGGAGGGCTGTAGTCTATAAACCTCCACCCTGTTAGACTGGAGGGCTGTAGTGTATAAACCTCCACCCTGTTAGACTGGAGGGCTGTAGTGTATAAACCTCCACCCTGTTAGACTGGAGGGCTGTAGTGTATAAACCTCCACCCGGTTAGACTGGAGGGCTGTAGTGTATAAACCTCCACCCTGTTAGACTGCAGGGCTGTAGTCTATAAACCTCCACCCTGTTAGACTGGAGGGCTGTAGTGTATAAACCTCCACCCTGTTAGACTGGAGGGCTGTAGTGTATAAACCTCCACCCTGTTAGACTGGAGGGCTGTAGTCTATAAACCTCCACCCTGTTAGACTGGAGGGCTGTAGTCTATAAACCTCCACCCTGTTAGACTGCAGGGCTGTAGTCTATAAACCTCCACCCTGTTAGACTGCAGGGCTGTAGTCTATAAACCTCCACCCTGTTAGACTGGGGGCTGTAGTCTATAATCCTCCACCCTGTTAGACTGGAGGGCTGTAGTCTATAATCCTCCACCCTGTTAGACTGGAGGGCTGTAGTCTATAAACCTTCACCCTGTTAGACTGGAGGGCTGTAGTGTATAAACCTCCACCCAGTTAGACTGGAGGGCTGTAGTGTATAAACCTCCACCCTGTTAGACTGGAGGGCTGTAGTGTATAAACCTCCACCCAGTTAGACTGGAAGGCTGTAGTCTATAAACCTCCACCCTGTTAGCCTGGAGGGCCGTAGTGTATAAACCTCCACCCTGTTAGACTGGAGGGCCGTAGTGTATAAACCTCCACCCAGTTAGACTGGAGGGCTGTAGTCTATAAACCTCCACCCTGTTAGACTGGAGGGCTGTAGTGTATAAACCTCCACCCTGTTAGACTGGAGGGCTGTAGTGTATAAACCTCCACCCTGTTAGACTGGAGGGCTGTAGTGTATAAACCTCCACCCTGTTAGACTGGAGGGCTGTAGTGTATAAACCTCCACCCAGTTAGACTGGAGGGCTGTAGTCTATAAACCTCCACCCAGTTAGACTGGAGGGCTGTAGTGTATAAACCTCCACCCGGTTAGACTGGAGGGCTGTAGTGTATAAACCTCCACCCTGTTAGACTGCAGGGCTGTAGTCTATAAACCTCCACCCTGTTAGACTCGAGGGCTGTAGTGTATAAATCTCCACCCTGTTAGACTGGAGGGCTGTAGTCTATAATCCTCCACCCTGTTAGACTGGAGGGCTGTAGTGTATAAACCTCCACCCTGTTAGACTGCAGGGCTGTAGTCTATAAACCTCCACCCTGTTAGACTGCAGGGCTGTAGTCTATAAACCTCCACCCTGTTAGACTGGGGGCTGTAGTCTATAATCCTCCACCCTGTTAGACTGGAGGGCTGTAGTCTATAATCCTCCACCCTGTTAGACTGGAGGGCTGTAGTCTATAAACCTTCACCCTGTTAGACTGGAGGGCTGTAGTGTATAAACCTCCACCCAGTTAGACTGGAGGGCTGTAGTGTATAAACCTCCACCCTGTTAGACTGGAGGGCTGTAGTGTATAAACCTCCACCCAGTTAGACTGGAAGGCTGTAGTCTATAAACCTCCACCCTGTTAGACTGGAGGGCTGTAGTGTATAAACCTCCACCCTGTTAGACTGCAGGGCTGTAGTCTATAAACCTCCACCCTGTTAGACTGGAGGGCTGTAGTGTATAAACCTCCACCCTGTTAGACTGGAGGGCTGTAGTGTATAAACCTCCACCCTGTTAGACTGGAAGGCTGTAGTCTATAAACCTCCACCCTGTTAGACTGGAGGGCTGTAGTCTATAAACCTCCACCCTGTTAGACTGGAGGGCTGTAGTCTATAAACCTCCACCCAGTTAGACTACAGCGTCATGTGGCTGGTGAACCAATCCTAATCTAGAAACAAAAGAGCTGGAGGAAGCAGTCATCTGCAACTGAAAAATGGTGGAATATTAATTAGCATTTGTGTTACAATCATGATTATAGGTTGTTGTCAGTAATGGATACTGACGCTAGCAAAATAGAATTTACATTTCAAACAAATGTGTCAATCAGACAATACACTTAACTTAAATGCAATCTATACAGCTATACGATTTTCCATGCGGCCAATGGTCAAATATACAGTATATTGCTTGTGAAATCCCAGCACATCTATACCCTGGGGTGATACACAGTAACAGAGAGGTACTACTCCTGCACGGCAGGTAATCACCATGTCAACAATATCCTGCTAGCAGCTGAACTCATGACCCCTTTATTTAGGTGTGAATCTGTTACACTAAGATTGCTCTCCTCCTCAAGCGTTAGGGGCATCCAATCCCAGTGGGAATGCCCACAGGGACACTTGGAACACACACACACACACACACACACACACACACACACACACACACACACACACACACACACACACACACACACACACACACACACACACACACACACACACACACACACACACACACACACACACACACACACACTAATGTGTCTTCTAATGTAGAATGTAGAGTCCACTCAGATTCTAATGTAGAATGTAGAGTCCACTCAGATTCGAATGTAGAATGTAGAGTCCACTCAGATTCTAATGTAGAATGTAGAGTCCACTCAGATTCTAATGTAGAATGTAGAATCCACTAAGATTCTAATGTAGAATCCATTCAGATTCTAATGTGGAATCCACTCAGATTCTAATGTGGACTGTAGAATTCACTCAGATTCTAATGTAGAATGTAGAATTCTCTCAGATTCTAACGTAGAATGTAGAATCCACTCAGATTCGAATGTAGAATGGAGAATTCACTCCGATTATAATGTAGAATGTAGAATTCACTCCGATTATAATGTAGAATACACTCAGATTGTCATTCTATAGTGTCAGATTATTGATAGAGCCAACCTTATCCACATTCATAGTGCTGTCGCTGATCTACAGTATGTAGGTTAGGTGATACATAATCGTTATTGTATAAGACAGTAGCATACTAATTCATGCAGTTATTACATAGCGATATGCCCATACATTAAGAACACCAACACACTGGCAACATGAGCAGGGACAGATAAATGCATCACATCCCAAGGGGGGTTTCAGTGTGAAGAGAGTGGGTGGAGAAAGAGAAAGATGGGGGATGGAGAGACGAGAGAGCGAGAGAAAGAGAAATTAATTAATTAATAAGGCAATTATCTCAACAGAGAAAAATGTCCTCATGTGTGCTACCTATATCCCCCCAATAAAATCCCCATACTTTAACGATAACAGTATTCCCTCCCAAATATGCCCCTCTAGACACAACTATGACAAAACAATAAACAGAAACAGTTTACAACTCCTACAGCTCTGTCACACGCTGGGTCTGCAGATAGTAAATGGTAGGCTTTGAGGAGACTCCTATGGTAGGTACACCTACAGCTCTGTCACATCCTGGGTATGTACATAGTAAATGGTAGGCTTCGAGGGGACTCCTATGGTAGGAACACCTACAGCTCTGTCACATCCTGGGTATGTACATAGTAAATGGTAGGCTTCGAGGGGACTCCTATGGTAGGTAAACCTATAGCTCTGTCACATCCTGGGTATGTACATAGTAAATGGTAGGCTTCGAGGGGACTCCTATAGTAGGAACACCTATAGCTCTGTCACATCCTGGGTATGTACATAGTAAATGGTAGGCTTCGAGGGGACTCCTATGGTAGGTAAACCTATAGCTCATCTCTTGGCAGTAGTACCGTAGACTACTTTATCACTGACCTCAACCCAGAGTCTCTCAGAGTGTTCACAGTCAGCCCACTGACACCCCTATCAGACCACAGCAAAATCACAGTCTACTTAAACAGAGCAAAACTCAATCATGAGGAATCAAAGCCAAAGGAACTGAGTAACATTAATAAATGCTATAGATGGAGGGAAAGTAGTATAGAAACCTACCAAAAATAATAATAGATAACAACAAATTCAATCCCTTTTAGACAACTTCCTGGACAATACATTGCACTGTAATAGTGAAGGTGTAAACTTGGCAATAGAAAACCTAAACAATGTTTTTGACCTCTCAGCTTCTCTATCAAATCTAAACATTTCAAGAAACAACCTAAGAAAATGAACAACAATGACAAATGGTTTGATGAAGAATGCAAAAACCTAAGAAAATAATTAAGAAACCTTTTCCAACCAAAAACATAGAGACCCAGAAAACCCAGAGTCTACACCTTCACTATGGTGAATAACTAAAACAATACAGAAATACACTAAGGAAAAAGAAGGAACAGCACGTCAGAAATCAGCTCAATGTAATTGAAGAATTGATAGAATCTAACCACTTCTGGGAAAGTTGGAAAACACTAAACAAACAAACAACACGAAGAGTTATCTAACCAAAACGGAGATGTTTGGGTAAACCACTTCTCCAATCTTTTTGTCTCTATAACAAAGAACAAACAGCAAAAACATACACATGATCAATTAAGAATCATCTATTAAAGACTACCAGAATCCACTGGATTCTCCAATTACATTGAATGAACTACAGGACAAAATAAAATTCCCCAACCCAAAAAGGCATGTGGTGTTGATGGTATCCTACATGAAATTATAAAATATACACACCACAAATATACAGACCACAAATATACAGACCACAAAATATGCAGACTAGAATTATCTATACTTTAACATCATCCTCAGCTCTGACATCTTCCCCAATATTTGGAACCAAGAACTGATAACCCCAAACCCCAATCCACATAAGTGGAGACAAATTTGACGCCAATAACTACCATGGGTAACCTTGGGGAAATCCTCTGTTTTATCATTAACAGCAGACTTGTACATTTACAAAGGAAAAACAATGTACTGATCACATTTCAAATGATCTTTTTACCAAATTGCCGTACAACAGACCACATATTCACCCGGCACACCCTAATTCACACCCCTCACGAAAAAACAAAAATAGAATTACTTGATACATTGGAAAGAATTAACAAAATAACAGAGCAAACTAGAATGCTATTTGGCTCTAAACAGAGAGTACACAGTGGCAGAATACCTGACCACTGTGACTGACCCTAAACAGAGAGTACACAGTGGCAGAATACCTGACCACTCTGACTGACCCAAACGTAAGGAAAGCTTTGACTATGTACAGACACAGTGAGCAAAGCCTTGCTATTGAGAAAGGTTGCTGAAGGCAGACCTGGCTCTTAAGAGAAGACAGGCTATGTGCACACTGCCCACAAAATGAGGTTGAAACTGGACAACTGTCTGATCACTCTTGCCGGAGCCAATTAGAGCCAATTAGACCAATTAGGAGCCAATTAGACCAATTAGTGTTCTCTGTTTAGTGAGTTCGCCAGATCAGAGGCAGCAGGGATGTTCTCTGTTTAGTGACTCCTCCAGATCAGAGGCAGCAGGGATGTTCTCTGTTTAGTGAGTTCGCCAGATCAGAGGCAGCAGGGATGTTCTCTGTTTAGTGAGTCCTCCAGATCAGAGGCAGCAGGGATGTTCTCTGTTTAGTGAGTCCTCCAGATCAGAGGCAGCAGGGATGTTCTCTGTTTAGTGAGTCCTCCAGATCAGAGGCAGCAGGGATGTTTTCTGTTTAGTGAGTCCTCTAGATTAGAGGCAGCAGGGATGTTCTCTGTTTAGTGAGTCCTCCAGATCAGAGGCAGCAGGGATGTTCTCTGTTTAGTGAGTCCTCCAGATCAGAGGCAGCAGGGATGTTCTCTTGATAAGTGTGTTAATTAGACCATTTTCCTGTCCTGCTAAGCGTTCGAAATGGAACGAGTACTTTTGGGTGTCAGGGAAAATGTATGGAGTAAAAAGTAGAATATTTTCATTAGGAATGTAGTTGAGTAATAGTTGTCAAAAATATAAATAGTAAAGTACAGATACCCCAAAAAATTACATATGTAGTAGGGTAAAGTATTTTTACCTAAGTAATTTACACCACTGCCAAAAGGCTCCTTAAAATTAACAGCTTCCACCCCCAAGCCATAAGACTGCATAACAATTAATAAAATGGCCACGCAGACTATTTGCATTGACCCCCCTGCTGCTACTCGCTGTTTATCTTCTATGCATAGTCACTTCACCCCTACCGACATGTACAAATTACCTAGACTAACTTGTACCCCTGCATATTAACTCGGTACCGGTACCCCCTGTATATAGCCTCGGTTATTTCATTTTTTAAAAACATTAGTTTTTTAGTAAATATTTTCTTAACTCTATTTTCTTAAAACTGCATCGTTGGTTAATTGCTTGTAAGTAAGAATTTCACGATAAGGTATTTCAACACCTGGTGTATTTGGCGCATATGACAAATACATTTGATTTGATTTGAATCTTGGTAAGATCATCATATATTGCAGTGTATGTGTCACGACTTCCGCTGAGGTCGGTCCCTCTCCTTGTTCGGGCGGCGTTCGGAGGTCGACGTCACCGGTCTTCTAGCCATCGCCGATCCACCTTTCCATTTTCCATTTGTTTTGTCTTGTCTTCCCACACACCTGGTTTCAATTCCATCATTACATGTTGTGTATTTAACCCTCACTTCCCCCCATGTCCTTGTCCGGTATTGTTTATTGTAGTGCTTGTGCACATTATGCTTGTGTGTAACAGGTTTTGCTTACGCATTGATTTATTGTTCTGTTTACGGTGGTTTTGTTAATTAAACTGCGCCGTTGTAAATCAGTTTTTGCTCTCCTGCGCCTGACTTCTCTGCCGCCAATACGCACCCCCTATAGTATGTGACTGTGTAGGCCTACTGAATGGTAAGTATCCTCTCCTCCTGTCTGTCCAGTCGGCAGAGAGCTGATAGTCCCTCATGGTAGACAGACAGAGAGCATCATCTCCTACAGGTCCAGAGGGGATGTGCTCAGTAGTCATAGTCAGAAACGGACTGGCCAAAGGGCAGTTTGGGCAAAACTCAGATAGGCTGGTCCATTTTTAGCCAAGTGTGCCTGTCCAAATTGTTTAGTGCAATTGATTTGGCTAATATAACAGACCTCGAGGAAAAACTTTGGCCGATGTAGGGGCCTTGGGGAAAACAATGGGCCAGTGTGGTAGAAATGCCCAGGCCAATTTCTGGTCCCAGTCCGTCCCTGCAACATACTATTGATCTAAATAATATAGCCGGCCCCTGTCCCCTCCCCTCTACCCTCCCCATTATCCCCGACTCACTCACTCTCCTCTTATCTCCTTTCCTCCACCTCTAACTCCACCCCTCCGGTACCTCCAACTCATTCTCTCTATCCCTCTGTTTAATCCCTCCCTCTAACTCCACCCCTCCGGTACCTCCAACTCATTCTCTCTATCCCTCTGTTTAATCCCTCCCTCTAACTCCACCCCTCCGGTACCTCCACCTCATTCTCTCTATCCCTCTGTTCAATCCCTCCCTCTAACTCCACCCCTCCATTACCTCCACCTCATTCTCTCTATCCCTCTGTTCAATCCCTCCCTCTAACTCCATCCTTACGGTACCTCCACCTCATTCTCTCTATCCCTCTAACTCCACCCCTCTGTTACATCCACCTCATTCTCTCTATCCCTCTAACTCCACCCCTCCGTTACCTCCACCCATCTCTCCTTATTCCTCTGTTCCATTCCCTTATTAACAGTATCACTCATCTTCACCCAGTCCCTCCTTCTGGTCCCTGACCTCCCCCACTACACTCTTAGTAAAAAAAACTTGTTGTAAAACCATTTTTGGTACTATGTAGACCCTTTTTGGTTCCAGATAGAACCCTTTTGGGTTGTAGACCCCATTCCACAGAGGGTTCTACATGGAACCAAAAAGGATTCTACCTGGAAACAAAAAGGGTTCTACATGGAACCAAAAAGGATTCTACCTGGAACCAAAAATGATTCTACCTGGAACCAAAAAGGGTTCTCCTTTGGGGACAGCTGAATAACCCTTTTTTCTAAGAGTGCACCCTCGTTCTAGTTCCCTCTCTCTCTCAGCCCTCCAACCATCTCCCTGCTCATGAATATCTCCTCCTTTAATGTCTCACCCTCAAAAATCCATTCCCCGTCTTTCTCACCCTCCCACATTCCATCCCTCCGTGTCTCTCCCTCCATCTGAGAGTCATGTCTATCACCTCAACAGCATGTTTCACTCTACCCGTCTCTCTCTCTCTCTCCTCTCATTCTTTCTCTCAGATCCCTTTACTGGTTTGAACCCATTCAACACAATGACTCCAGAGGTACAAACCGTGAACACATCATGTTGTTTCACAGCAAACCAGCTCAACATTAGGCTCCAATGGGAAGAGTAGTCTACCTACTAACAGTGCCCTTTCACACGCTGAGAAGAGTTGGCTCCCGTTGTTTTCTCTGCCTTCTTGATGGCACTGACATTTAATATGTGTCCCAAATCACACCCTATTCCATATATAGTGCACTACTTTGGACCAGGACCCATGAGGCTTAACACACACTGTCCCAGGTCTCCTCTCCTTCATCAGCACAGGCCGAAAACACAGGATGGGTGACAACAAAGGGAGAAGCCTACTGTAGTTATCTTTTCCCCATCAGCAGGCTAGTGAAAGACTGAAGCACAGACTACCGGCTTGGAGAGAGAGAGAGGGATGCTGGAAGAATGGAGGGTGTGTGTGTGTGTGTGTGTATGACAGGTGGTGCTCACAGCGAGAGGGACATGTTGTATAAGCACATGAGGGTGGGGTGAGGAAGTAGATATGTTGCCAATGAACCCCGGGCCTGGAGATGTGTTAATTTAGCTTGTTAGTCTTTCTGTTTACTATGTAAACAAACGATGGACATTTACAGTGTCAGGTATACACACATAACTACTGTGACCTAAATGCAGTAAAGAAGGGGTTGTAAAAGAATAGGAAAGATTAAACCCTCTTGCTTTCATCTGCAGGATATCTGAATAAAACAGCTATCAACTCCTATCAACTCCTATACTATTAACTCCTATACCACTAACAACTAATCAACTCCTATCAACTGGTATACTATTAACTCCTATACCACTAACAACTAATCAACTCCTATCAACTGGTATACTATTAACTCCTATCAACTACTATATAATAAACTACAATAGTATTAACTCCTATCAACTATAATATAATTAACTACTATACTATTAACTCCTATCAACTCCTATACTATTAACTCATATTGACTCCTATCAACTCCGATACTATCAACTCCTATACTATTAACTCATATACTATCAACTCCTATCAACTACTTTACTATCAAGTCCTATACTATCAACTCTTATCAACTACTATACTATTAACTCCTATCAACTCCTATACTATCAACTCCTACACTATCAACTCCTAACAACTCCTATACTATCAACTCCTATACTATTAACTCATATCGACTCCTATCAACTTCGATACTATCAACTCCTATACTATTAACTCATATACTATCAACTCCTATCAACTACTTTACTATCAAGTCCTATATTATCAACTCTTATCAACTACTATACTATTAACTCCTATCAACTCCTATACTATCAACTCCTATCAACTCCTATACTATCAACTCCTATACTATTAGCTCCTATCAACTACTATACTATTAACTCCTATCAACTCGTCTACTATTAACTCCTATCAACTCCTATCAACTCCGATACTATCAACTCCTATACTATTAACTCATATACTATCAACTCCTATACTATCAAATCCTATACTATCAACTCTTATCAACTACTATACTATTAGCTCCTATCAACTCCTATACTATTAACTCCTATCAACTCCTATACTATTAACTCCTATACTATCAACTCCTATACTATCAACTCCTATACTATCAACTCCTATCAACTCCTATACTATCAACTCCTATACTATCAACTCCTATACTATTAGCTCCTATCAACTTCTATACTATTAGCTCCTATCAACTACTATACTATTAAGTCCTATGCTATCAACTCCTACCAACTCCTATACTATCAACTCATATACCATTAACTCCTACCAACTCCTATACTATCAACTCCTATACTATCAACTCCTATCAACTCCTATACTATCAACTCCTATACTATTAGCTCCTATCAACTACTATACTATTAACTCCTATCAACTCCTATACTATTAACTCCTATCAACTCCGATACTATCAACTACTATACTATTAACTCATATACTATCAACTCCTATACTATCAACTCCTACCAACTCCTATACTATCAACTCATATACTATTAACTCCTATCATCTCCTATACTATTAACTCCTATCAACTCCTATACTATTAACTCCTATCAACTCCTATACTATCAACTCCTATCAACTGCTATACTATTAACTCCTATCAACTCCTATACTATCAACTCCTATCAACTCCTATACTATTAACTCCTATCAACTCCTATACTATCAACTCCTATCAACTCCTATACAATTAACTCCTATCAACTCCTATACTATCAACTCCTATCAACTACTACGAACTTTTATTAAAACATGTAGAGCACAGGAGGCTGCCGAGGAGAGGACGGCTCATAATAATGTCTGGAACAGAGCGAATGGAATGAAACCACGTGTTTGATGTATTTGATCCCACTCCACTGATTCCACTCCAGTCATTACCACAAGCCCGTTCTCCCCAATGAAGGTGCCATCAACCGCCTGTGATGTTCTAAGAACTATGGTGTCTATCGTTATATTACAATGCTTCAATATGGCCTGTATTTCAGTAACAATATGATAGCATGCTGGCATTATAAAAACTGCTAGTTGAATCAAAACTGACTGGACATATGGTTTATTTTTGTCTCTTTCTGCGTGCATCTGAAATGGCACCCTATTCCCCATATACTGCACTATGTTGACAAACACTATGTTTGTGCCCTATGGGCCCTATGGTCAAATGTAGTGCACTATATAATAGGAAAGGGGTTCCATTTGGGACACCCTGTCTGTGTCAGTTGTTGAGGCCTCCCAGTTCCTGGGCCTTCTGCCTGATGTTCTGGTTGAAAGGCATCATGAAGTCCTCAAAGTCCACCTCGTAGGACAGACGGTCTCTCCTCTCCTCCTTCCTCTCAATCAGCTGGCTGCTGGTCAGCTGCTTACCCCACACCTGACAAGGGAGTGAGGAGGGAGAGAGAGAGAGCGAGAGAGAGAGAGAGAATTAGAGAAGGGGAGAAAGAGAGAAGGAAAGATCGGGAGAGAAATAGAGAGAAGAGATGTTAGAGTGAGAATAAAAGAGAGAGGGGGGTGGGAGGGGCAGCAGAGCGAGACAAAGGGGGAGGACAGCAGAGTGAGACAAAGAGGGTGGGTTGGGAGAGGGGCAGCAGACATAGACAAAGGGGAGGGGGACAGCAGAGTGAGACAAAGAGGGGGGGGACAGCAGAGTGAGACAAAGAGGGGGGCAGCAGAGTGAGACAAAGAGGGTGGGGTGGGAGAGGGGCAGCAGAGCGAGACAACATTGGGGGAGAGGGGCAGCAGAGCGAGACAAGGGGGGCAGCAGAGTGAGACAAAGAGGGTGGGGTGGGAGAGGGGCAGCAGAGCGAGACAAAGGGGGGACAGCAGAGTGAGACAAAGAGGGGGGCAGCAGAGTGAGACAAAGAGGGTGGGGTGGGAGAGGGGCAGCAGAGCGAGACAACATTGGGGGAGAGGGGCAGCAGAGCGAGACAAGGGGGGCAGCAGAGTGAGACAAAGAGGGTGGGGTGGGAGAGGGGCAGCAGAGCGAGACAAAGGGGGGACAGCAGAGTGAGACAAAGAGGGTGGGGTGGGAGAGGGGCAGCAGAGCGAGACAACATTGGGGGAGAGGGGCAGCAGAGCGAGACAACGTTGGGGGAGAGGGGCAGCAGAGCGAGACAACGGGGGGGGAGAGGGGCAGCAGAGCGAGACAACGTTGGGGGAGAGGGGCAGCAGAGCGAGACAACGTTGGAGGAGATGGGCAGCAGAGCGAGTCAAAGGGGGGAGGGGCAGCAGAGCGAGACAAAGGGGGAGGGGCAGCAGAGCGAGACAAAGGGGGAGGGGCAGCAGAGCGAGACAAAGGGGGGAGGGGCAGCAGAGCGAGACAAAGGGGGGAGGGGCAGCAGAGCGAGACAAAGGGGGGAGGGGCAGCAGAGCGAGACAAATGGGGGGAGGGGCAGCAGAGCGAGACAAAGGGGGGAGGGGCAGCAGAGCGAGACAAAGAGGGGGGAGAGGGACAGTAGAGCGAACCAAGACGGAGGGGAGGGACAGCAGAGCGAACCAAGAGGGAGGGGAGGGACAGCAGAGCGTACCAAGAGGGAGGGGAGGGACAGCAGAGCGAACCAAGAGGGAGGGGAGGGACAGCAGAGCGAACCAAGAGGGAGGGGAGGGACAGCAGAGCGAACCAAGAGGGAGGGGAGGGACAGCAGAGCGTACCAAGAGGGAGGGGAGGGACAGCAGAGCGAACCAAGAGGGAGGGGAGGGACAGCAGAGCGAACCAAGAGGGAGGGGAGGGACAGCAGAGCGAACCAAGAGGGAGGGGAGGGACAGCAGAGCGAACCAAGAGGGAGGGGAGGGACAGCAGAGCGAACCAAGAGGGAGGGGAGGGACAGCAGAGCGTACCAAGAGGGAGGGGAGGGACAGCAGAGCGAACCAAGAGGGAGGGGAGGGACAGCAGAGCGAACCAAGAGGGAGGGGAGGGACAGCAGAGCGTACCAAGAGGGAGGGGAGGGACAGCAGAGCGAACCAAGAGGGAGGGGAGGGACAGCAGAGCGAACCAAGAGGGAGGGGAGGGACAGCAGAGCGTACCAAGAGGGAGGGGAGGGACAGCAGAGCGAGACAAAGAGGGGGGAGAGGGACAGCAGAGCGTACCAAGAGGGAGGGGAGGGACAGCAGAGCGTACCAAGAGGGAGGGGAGGGACAGCAGAGCGAACCAAGAGGGAGGGGAGGGACAGCAGAGCGAACCAAGAGGGAGGGGAGGGACAGCAGAGCGAACCAAGAGGGAGGGGAGGGACAGCAGAGCGAGACAAAGAGGGAGGGGAGGGACAGCAGAGCGAGACAAAGAGGGAGGGGAGGGACAGCAGAACGAACCAAGAGGGAGGGGAGGGACAGCAGAGCAAGACAAAGAGGGGGGAGAGGGGCAGCAGAACGAAACAAAGGGGAGGAGGGAGAAATAAATTAACGTTATGTAATAGCCACCTAAGAGTGCGTCCATAGCAAAAACAAGTTGAGAACAAAACAACAGGCTAATCAAAGGATGAGGTCATTGGCTAGATCAGGTGCCTTCTGTCACGGAGGAAGCGGAGAAGTGGGAACCTACTGTTTTTGGCACAAAGCTGATGTCGAGGCGGTTGGTGGCTCCGCTGGTGATCTGGGTGTTGAGGAAGATGATGTTGTCCTTCAGAGAAACCTTCCTCACCGTCGTCTCAGAGGAGGTCGCAGACACAGAGTCAGACTGGATGGAGACGGATAGACGGAAACACACACACACGCACACAAACGTTACACATGAAGACACACATGCACAGGCAGATCCACACATCAAATCAAACACTACACATAACACACATAGCAAATAACATACATATTGAAGCACATGTCAGACATAAAAAAAACACACTGAGTATACCATACATAAGGAACATCATCCTAATATTGAGTTGCATGCACCCCCCTCCCTTTCCTCAGAACAGCCTCAATTCATCGGGAGCATGGACTCAACAAGGTGTCGAAAGAGTTCCACAGGGATGCTGGTCCATGTTGACTCCAATCTTTCCCCACAGTTGTGTCCAGTCGGCTGGATGTCCTTTGGGTGCTGGACCATTATTGATACACACAGGGAAACTGCCGAGCGTGAAATACTCAGCATCGTTGCAGTTCTTGACACACTCAAACCGGTGCACCTGGCACCTACTACCATACCCCCATTCGAAAGCACTGAAATATTTTGTCTTGCCCATTCACCCTCTGAGTAGCACATATTAACACAATCCATGTCTCAAAAATCTCGCTAGAACCTATCTCCTCCCCTTCATCTAAACTGACTGAAGTGGATTTAACAAGTGACATCAATAAGGGATCATAGCTTTCACCTGGATTCACCTGGTCAGTCTATGTCATGGAGAGAACAGATGTTCTTAATGTTTTGTCCACTCAGTGTATATACAAGACACATAAAACTAGTCTACAGTATGTGTATGTTTGTAACCATGGTGAGGAAATAACATAACCCCACAACCAGGTAGTTATTTACCTTAGGAGCAGCTAGACTAGCTAGCTTGGCCACAGGTTTGCCTCCTCCCTTCCCCTTCCCCTCCTTGGACTTGGGGAGGCTGTCAAACTTAGCCTGGACCAGATCAGTTATCCTGATGTCTCCATATGCTCTGGCAATGTCCAGGCAATTCTGCTCTGAAATGAGACCCATAGCGTTTTAATTAGAACCCTATTCTGTACCTTCCCGAGTAACATAACAGTAGCTAAAGCAGTTACACATGCTCTAGATACACGGTGCTCTTACAGAGCTCAGTTGACAGAGCGTGGCGCTTGCGATGCCAGGACAGTGAGTTCAATTCCCGGGACCACCCGTGTGTAAAAAAAAAAAAAAAAAAAAAGTTTATTCCCACATGACTAAGTCAATTATGATAAAAGCATTGGCTAAATGGCCTATATTATTATACTGAACAAAAATATGAATGTAACATGCAACAATTTCTAAGATTTTGCAAAGTTACAGTTCGTTCATATAAGGAAAAAAGTCAATTGAAATACATTCATTAGGCCCGAATCTATTGATTTCACATGACTGGGCAGGGGCCCAGCCAATCAGACTGAGTTTTTCGCCAGAAAAGGGCCTTTTTACAGACAGAAATACTCCTCAGTTTCTTCAGCTGTCCAGGTGGCTGGTCTCAGACGATCCCGCGGATAAAGAAGCCGGATGTGGAGGTCCTTGGCTGGCGTGGTTACATGTGGTCTGAGGTTGTGAGGCTGGTTGGACATACTGCCAAATTCTTTAAAACAATGTTGGAGGCGGCTTATGGTAGAGAAATTAACATTCCATTCACTGGCAACAGCTCTGGTGGATATTCCTGCAGTCAGCATGCCAAATGCACGCTCAGTCATTGTGTTGTGTGGAATTGTGTTGGGTGACAAAACTGCACATTTTAAAGCTGCCTTTTATTTTCCCCAGCACAGGTGCACCTGTGTAATGATCATGCTGTTTAATTAGCTTATTGATATGCCACACCTATCAGGTGGATGGATTATCTTGGCAAAATATATTCTGGTTAGAGCCATTTTACACTGTTCTGTGAAGGGAGTAGTACACAGCGTTGTATGAGATCTTCAGTTTCTTGGCAATTTCTCACATGGAATAGCCTTCATTTTTCAGAACAAGAATAGACTGATGAGTTTCAAGAAGAAAGTTATTTGTTTCTGGCCATTTTGAGCCTGTAATCGAACCCACAAATGCTGATGCTCCAGATACACACGTAGTCTAAAGAAGGCCAGTTTTATTGCTTCTTTAATCAGGACAACAGTTTTCAGCTCTGCTAATATAATTGCAAAAGGGCCTTTTTGGCCTTTTAAAGTGATAAACTTGGATTAGCTGACACAACGTGCCATTGGAACACAGGAGTGATGGTTGCTGATAATGGGCCTCTGTATGCCTATGTAGATATTCCATTAAATATCAGCCATTTCCAGCTACAATAGTCATTTACAACATTAACAATGTCTACACAACACTGTGTTTCTGAGCAATCAGATGTTATTTTAAAAATGGACAAAAAAATGCCTTTCTTTCAAAAACAAGGACATTTCTAAGAGACACCAAACCTTTGAATGGTAGTGTATATTAAAATCTAAACCAGTGATACACAGATACACGTGGAGGTAATAATTGGAAATCAACATGTGGACAAGAAATAGCATAGATAACATAACAGTAGTCCTCTATTCTGCACCTTTCATACATAACAGTAGTCCTCTATCCTACACCTTTCATACATAACAGTAGTCCTCTATCCTGCACCTTTCTCTCCACCTGTCCACAGTTGCTACAGGGATTTTGGGGATGATAGACCTGTTATCGTATCACATTTTAATTTCACGCGTGAGTGAGGAGCCAGAGACTGTGAGCTGAGCTGGAAGAGGTTGAGGGGGAGGTGGACGGGGTGGGGGGAGGTGGATGGGGTGGAGAGGGGAGTTGGATGGGGTGGAGAGGGGAGGTGGACGGGGAGGGGGAGGTGGACGGGGTGGAGAGGGGAGATGGACGGGGTGCAGAGGGGAGGTGGACGGGGTGGAGAGGGGGGTGGAGAGGGGAGGTGGAAGAGGTGGCTTGGGAGATGGAAGAGGTTGCGGGGGAGGTGGAAGGGGTGGAGAGGGGAGGTGGAAGAGGTTGCGGGGGAGATGGAAGAGGTTGCGGGGGAGGTGGAAGAGGTTGCGGGGGAGGTGGAAGAGGTTGCGGGGGAGGTTGAAGGGGTGGAGAGGGTTGGGGGAGGAGGTGGGAGGGCTGGAGGGGAGTGGAGGAATACATCACAAGGGAAACAGGGCCATCTGCTGGACTATTGATAACATGAACATGCCACCCTATTCCCGATACACTGAGTGCACAAAACATTAGGAACACCTTTCTAATGTTGAGCTGCAACCCCTTTTACCCACAGAACAGCCTCAATTCGTCAGGTCATGGACTACAAGGTGTCGCAAGCGTTCCACAGGGATGCTGGCCCCATGTTGGCTCCAATGCTTCCCACAGTTGTGTCAAATTGGCTGGATGTCCTTTGGGTGGTGGACCATTCTTCATACAAACGGGAAACTGTTGAGCGTGAAAAACCCAGCAGCGTTTCAGTTCTTGACACACTCAAACTGGTGCGCCTGGCACCTACTAACATACCCCATTCAAAGGCACTTAAATATTTTGTCTTGCCCATTCACCCTCTGAATGGCACATATACACAATCCATGTCTCCATTGTCTCAAAAGGGCTATTGAAATCCTTCTTTAACCTGTCTCCTCCCCTTCATCTACACTGACTGAAGTGGATTTAACAAGTGACGTCAATAAGGGATCAAAAGCTTTCACCTGGATTCACCTGGTCAATCTATGTCATGGAAAGAGCAGGTGTCCCTAATAATTTGTCCACTACCGTTTGACCAGTCTTACCAAGCGTTTAAAAGAGTATGAATAGAGTAGTATAGTACAGTAGAGTAGTATAGTATAGTACAGTATAGTAGTATAGTGCAGAGTATGAATAGTAGTACCTTTCTTGTTCTCTGCCTGCACCTTGGCTCCGGCCTTGATGAGGTAGTCCACACAGCACGGTCTGCAGCTCTCGATGGCCCTCATGAGGGGTGTGGCTCCATTCATGGCCACGGCGTCCACCACTGACCCAGAATGCACCAGGAGGTCCACGATGTCCACCTGGCCTGCATGGGAGGCGTGGTGCAGCGGTGTCCAACTGAACTGGTCGCACGCTGTCACGTCAGCACTGTAGCAGATCCATATACCTGATTAATGGCCAATAACCTGATCACTGACCGATTAACCACCCGCCAAACCAGTAAAGATTCATCGGCAAGTATCGAATAAGATTCACTCAAAATAGGGATCAATAGACTTGATAAGTGAAAGCCCCTTGTGGTCCAGAGCTGGCCCATTGACTAATGATCAATAAAAAAAAACTTATCACTACTGAATACACCAGCACCAGCACTGAGACCTGATCACTACTGATTAAAACCAGCATCAGCACTGAGACCTGATCACTACTGATTAAAACCAGCATCAGCACTGAGACCTGATCACTACTGATTAAAACCAGCATCAGCACTGAGACCTGATCACTACTGATTAAAACCAGCATCAGCACTGAGACCTGATCACTACTGAATAAACCAGCATCAGCACTGAGACCTGATCACTACTGATTAAAACCAGCATCAGCACTGAGACCTGATCACTACTGATTAAAACCAGCATCAGCACTGAGAACCTGATCACTACTGATTAAACCAGCATCAGCACTGAGACCTGATCACTACTGATTAAAACCAGCATCAGCACTGAGACCTGATCACTACTGATTAAAACCAGCATCAGCACTGAGACCTGATCACTACTGAATAAACAAGCATCAGCACTGAGAACCTGATCACTACTGAGTAAACCAACATCAGCACTGAAAATGAGGAAAAGCAATACTAGAGGGCTGTGTAATGCTCATTGCTCACCAGGATTGGGGTCAATTCCATTTTCAATTGAAATTGCAATTCCAATAATTTTTTCATGCTTTTCAATTAGGAACATTTGGAATTGGTATTTGGTTAACTTTCTTAATTGACTGGAATTTAAATGGAATTGACCACAACCGTGGTATAACGCTCATTGCTCACCCCAGGCTGATGAGGAACTTGGCCACCCTGTAGTTCCCGCTCCCGCAGGCGGTCATCAGGGGCGTCTTATAGTAGCAGTCCTTCACATCCACAGGGACCCCCTGACTGAAGGCCAGGCTAAGAGACTCCAGGTCCCCCGTCTTCACACAGTAGTTGATGTTGATATAGATTTTCTCCGGCTCATCCACGTACCACGCTGAGTCGTCTTCGATAGGGTGGCCCGGCGGGTGGTCGCGGTCGAACCGCTTGGTGTCGGTGAACTGCTGGTAGCTCTCCACCATGAAGTTTGGCGGCCCGCCGTCCTCGCGCCGGAAGATGAGCTCCGGAGGGACAATGCAAATGGGCATGGGGAGGACGAACTTACCTTTCTTTTTCCCCTTCCCCCCTTTCCCGGCTTTCTTCTTCTTGGGCTCGTAGGAGGGAAGGGTAAAGGCTTTTTGGAGGTAGCGCACCCCTTTGAAGAAATCAGTCACGTTGATCAGTCCCTCGCGCTTCTTGTCGTGCTCCAGAATCACCTGGATAGAAAATTCATTTTAATTTTATGTGTTTTTCTTCTGGCATCCATGAAGCTATAGATCAGGACATACTGTAGAATAAGAGCACAACGTAAAACACTATACTAAACCGTCTGCTTCTCAAATTACACCCTATTCACCTTTCTATTGAACTACTGTAAACCAGAGTCACTGTGAAGAAAATGTACTGCTTTGTCCATGAGGGTTGTCCATTAAAGCCATAAACAATAAGAAAACCCAACGTCCCACAGATCAGATATCAAACACATACAGTTAAACATCAGCTCTATACATTCTAGAATGACAATCAGTTCTAGAATGACCTTCTGGAGGTTCTCGTCATCCACTGGCGCCCGGTGATCCTGCAGCACCGCCACAAACGTCTCCCGGGTAACCGTCTCCACGGGACCCACAGCCTCCTCAGCGATCTCCATGGCGGTGCGAAGCGACGCCTCGTGCTCGCAGGACCAGTCGTGCAGCGTGAGCGCCCACAGCTCATTGGGATTGACTGCGCCCGGTTTGGAGAACTTCACCTCCAGACGCTCTGCCTTCTTCAGCTCCTTCATGGCTGGCTTCTGGTTGTTGTTCTTGGCAATCTGACTGGGGATGAAACCCTCGGTATTCTTCAGCTTGGCGTTGCAGCCTGGGGTTGACACAGGAGGCAATTTGAATTTTAAAATGTAATCTACAGGTAAGAGTTGGCTGGCTTTATCTACAGTATATATGGTGCTGGGTTAGAGTTGCTTGACTTTAGCTATAGTATGTATGGTGCTGGGGTTAGAGACTTTCTAATCTTCTGTGGATGAAAGAGAGGTCAACACCCGTGGTCCTAGAGAGGTACAGGGTGTGCAGGCTTTTTGTTCCGTCACTAAAACCCATCCCATCACTAAAACATCCGATTCGGCCAATCAAATGTCTTCATGAGCAGTTGACTGATTTATTGAATTCAGTGTGCTAGCAGTGCTGGGCTGGAACCAAAGCCTGCACAACCCATGGGCTCTCTGCCCAGTCAGTCAGGTTCCCCACCTCTCTGAGCCAGGAACCTGCAGCACTCAGTGAAGCCTCCAGCTGCAGCCACGTGCAAGGGGGTGTTCCCGTCCAAGGCAGTCACACTCAAGTCTGCAGAGTAAGCAGACAGCACCACTATCACCTGGAAGGGAAAGGAGAATTAGACCTAATCTATTAATTTGATTTATTTTTAGGGTTGCAAAGCTAGCAGTAATTTACCAAAGTTACGGTAATTTCGGTAATTAACAGGTAATCTATGGCAATGTGCGGTAACGTTGGTAATGTACACTTGAATAACTTTAAAAAAAAATATATTCCTATATAGTATTAATTGTTGTGTACAGTACCAGTCAAAATTTTGAACACACCTAATCATTCAAGTTTTTTTGTTTTACATTGTAGAATAATAGTAAATACATTAAAAACTATTAAATAACACATATAGAATCATGTAGTAACCAAAAAAAGTGTTTAAAAAAAATCACTATATTTTAGCACCCCCACACCATCACACCCCCTCCTCCATGCTTCACAGTGGGAACCACACATGCAGAGATCATCCGTTCACCTGCTCTGCGTCTCACAAAGGCGGTTGGAATCAAAAATCTCAAATTTGGACTCATCAGACCAAAGGACAGATTTCCACCTGATTAATGTCCATTGCTCGTGTTTCTTTGCCCGAGCAAGTCTCTTCTTCTTATTGGTGTCCTTTAGTAGTGGTTTCTTTGCAGAAATTCGACCATTAATTTATTTACTGTATATATTTATTTATTTTGCTACTTTGCACCCCAGTATTTCTACTTTGCACATTCATCTACTGCAAATCTACCATTCCAGTTCTTCTAATTGCTATATTTTATTTACTTCGCCACCATGGCCTTTTTATTGCCTTTATCTCCCTTATCTCATCTCATTTGCTCACATTGTATATAGACTTGTTTTGTACTGTATTATTGACTGTATGTTTGTTTTATTCCATGTGTAACTCTGTGTCGTTGTATGTGTCGAACTGCTTTGCTTTATCTTGGCCAGGTCGCAATTGTAAATGAGAACTTGTTCTCAACTTGCCTACCTGTTTAAACAAAGGTAAAATTAAAATAAATAAAAATGAAGGCCTGATTCACGCAGTCTCCTCTGAACAGTTGATGTTGAGATGTGTCTGTTTCATTAACTCTGTGAAGCATTGATTTGGGATGCAATTTGAGGTGCAGGTAACTCTAATGAACCTATCCTCTGCAGCAGAGGTAACTCTGGGTCTTCCTGTCCTGTGACGGTCCTCATAAGAGCCAGTTTCTTCACAGCACTTGATGTTTTTTTTGACTGCGCTGGAAGAAACTTTCAAAGTTCTTGACATTTTCCAGATTGACTGACCTTCATGTCTTAAAGTAATGATGGATTGTCATTTCTCTTTGCTTATTTGAGCTATTCTTGCCATAATATGGACTTGGTCTTTTACCAAATAGGGCTATCTTCTGTATACCAGCCCTACCTTGTCACAACACAAATGATTGGCTCAAACGCATTACAATGGAAATAAATCCCACAAATTAACTTTTAACAAGGCACACCTGTTAATTGAACCGTCTTCCAGGTGACTACCTCATGAAGCTGGTTGAGAGAATGCCAAGAGCGTGCAAAGCTGTCAGCAAGGCAAAGGGTGGCTATTTGAAGAATCTCAAATATATTTTGATTTGTTGAACACTTTTTTTGGTTACTACATGATTCCACTTGTGTTCTTTAATAGGTTTGATGTCTTCACTATTATTCTACAATGTAGAAAATAGTAAAAATCAAGAAAAACCCTTGAATGAGTGTTCAAACTTTTGACCTGTACTGTATATGTGTCCATACAGTACATGAGTTTCTAGTGGATGGGATAGACCATATGGTTCAAGAGAAAATAGCCTAGTTAATAAAAACATACATCTAATCAACAATGGAATAATTTTTTATTAACTTTACAACTCTTCCAACTATTGACGTTTTTCACAACTGCCACCAGTTTGCCTTCCAAAAACTTGAAAGTTACCAAAATTCCGGTAGTTTACTGGTAAACTTAGAAAGTTTCCAGTAATATACCCTCCCTTTGCAAACCTATTCATTTTTATTTCAGTGTCATACACCAATTGGTGCCTAGCCCATATGGGCTTATGAGACACTATTTCTGTGAGCATGTGTGCACAAAATGCAAAACAAAATAACATTTGTCAAATTAAATGCATAATTAATCATCATAGCAAGTATAGGGTCTGTCTAACGCTACAGGGTCCGTCTAACGCCACCATGTCACATTATACAAACAATACATTTATCGTTTATTTATTATTTATTTTTCCCTAGGCTTTGAAATTAAATTGGCCATTAAGAAATACAGCCTTTCTGAAAAGTGATTCCAGCCTGTGTTCGTCATGTAGCCAGAACACTTGCTATAACAGTTTAGTGCAGCAGGAAACTTTTCAGACCCTTTTTCCACATTTTGTTACCTTTACAGCCTTGTTCTAAAAGGGATTAAATAAACACATTTCCTCATCAATCTACAAATAATAACATATAAATGACAAAGTGAAAACAGGTTTAGAAATTTTTGCAAATGTATTTAAAATAAAAACAGAAATGCCCTTCTTTACATAAATATTCAGACAATTTGAGACTTGAAATTGAGCTCAGGTTAATCCTGTTTCCATTGATCATCCTTGAGATGATTCTACAACTTGATTGGAATCCACCTGTGGTAAATGTAATTGGACATGATTTGGAAAGGCACACACCTGTCTATATAAGGTCTCACAGTTGATGGTGCATGTCAGAGCAAAAACCAACCCATGAGGTTGAAGGAATTCCAGTAGAGCTCCGAGACAGGTTTGTGTCGAAGCACAGATCTGGGGAAGGGTACCAAAAAACGTCTGCAGCATTGAAGGTCCCCAAAGAACATAGTGGCCTCCATAATTCTTAAATGGAAGACGTTTGGAACCACCAAGACTCTTCCGAGAGCTGGCCACCTCGCCAAACTGAGAAATCAGGGGAGAAGGACCTTGGTCAGAACCCAATGGTCACTCTGACAGAGCTCCAGAGTTCCTCTGTGGAGATGGGAGAACCTTCCAGAAGGACAACCATCTCTGCAGCACTCTACCAATCAGGCCTTTATGGTAGAGTGGCCAGACTCCTCAGTGACAGCAAATGACAGCCCGTTTGGAGTTTGCCAAAAGGCACCTAAAGAACTCTCAGACCATGAGAAACACGATTCTCTGGTCTGATGAAACCAAGATTGAACTCTTTGGCCTGAATGCCAAGCGTCATGTCTGGAGGAAACATGGCACCATCCCTACAGTGAAGCATGGTGGTGGAAGCATCATGCTGTGTGGATGTTTTTCAGTGGCAGGGACTGGGAGACTAGTCAGCATCGAGGGAAAGATGAACGGAGCAAAGTACAGAGAGATCCTTGATGAAAACCTGCTCAGGACCTCAGACTGGGGCTAAGGTTCACCTTCCAACAGGACAATGACCCTAAGCACACAGCCAAGACAACGCAGGAGTCGCTTCGGGACAAGTCTCTGAAGGTCCTTGAGTGGCCCAGCCTGAGCCTAGACTTGAATCCAATCTAACATCTCTGGAGAGACCTGGAAAAAGCAGTGCAGGGACACTCCCCATCCAACCTGACAGAGCTTGAGAGGATCTACAGAGAAAAATGGGAGAAACTCCCCAAATACAGGTGTGCTAAGCTTGTAGCGTCATACCCAAGAAGAGTCAAGGCTGTAATCTCTGCCAAAGGTGCGTCAACAGAGTAGAGTAAATGTGGTATTTCAGTTTTTTTATTTGATTAAATTTGCAACAAATTCCCAAAACATTTTTGCTTTGTCATTATGGGGTATTGTGTGTAGATTGATGAGGGGGGAAAAAACGATGTAATCCATTTTAGAATAAGGCTAGGGGTCTGAATACTTTCCGAATGCACCGTATGTTGAAGAACCTGGTTTTAAACCTGATTACTAAGGTATCCTTTTGTTAACCAGCACCTCTGTAGTACCTCAAAGAAGCCCCCCTCTGCAGCGAGGTGGGCAGTGTGTATCCTCTTCTTGTCCACAGCGTTGGGGTTTCCTCCTTTCTGGAGGATGGCCCGGACCAGGTCTACCGCTCCCGCCCTGGCTGCCTCCATCAGGGCCGAACGACCAGACGCCTGGAGGGGGAAGAGGAAAGCCAGCAACGGTCTAATGTTAATGTCAAAGTAAAGGAGACGAAGGCAATGAAGGGCGGAGTATTAGGAAGAGAGCGGAGATCTCGGTTGTCACTATTTTATAATCATTATAAGAAAGGATTGAAGTAAAGTACAAAAAGAAAACTCTTAATTTTATCAAAACCAAACGCCTCATTTACAGTGTTGTGACAAATAACATGTGATTTGATGTCTGATGATGTCATAGCCAATTGCGTCCTGTCCAGCGCGGTTGTCTTGTGATTACCTCGTTGGTGGCGTTGGGGTCAGCCCCTCTCTCCAGGATGCTGATGCACATGTTCTCACAGTCGTGGGCGCGCTCGCAGGCCAGCAGAAAGATGGGCGTCCCGGCTGTGGACACGTTGTTGACGTTGGCCTTGCTGTTGAGCGCCACCTGCAGGCAGCGCATGTGACGCTTGGTGGGAGAGATGCAGTAGAACAGTGTGCCTGGAGAGAAACGTCTTGTCTGTTAGGGTTAAGATGTTAGGGTTAGGGGGGGTTAAGGTTAGGTGGGTTAGGTGGGTTGGGGGTTAGGGTTAGGTGGGTTAGGGTTAGGTGAGTTAGGGTTAGGGGAGGTTAGGGTTTGGTGGGTTGGGTTAGGAGTTAGGGTTAGGGGGGTTAGGGTTAGGTAGGTTAGGGGGGTTAGGGGAGGGGTTAGGTGGTTACGGTTAGGGGGGGTAGGGTTAGGTGGTTTAGGGTTAGGGGGTTAGGGTCAGGGGTGGTTAGGGTCAGGTGGGTTAGGGTCAGGTGGGTTAGGGTCAGGTGGGTTAGGGTCAGGGAGGTTAGGGTTGGGGGTTAGAGTTAGGGGGGATTAGAACAGATACAAAACTCCTCTACAGTCGGTGTTGTTCAGAGCCATGTATTTAGAGAGATGGGACATTGAGGTTTCCTCATTATGACGCATTTACATGATGATAGGGCAGCCATGTTAGCTGTCCATTAACATAACATCAGGAATATTTAAACAACGGCATGTCACTGAATGTCTAGAATTAGAACGATATGAAAGTTGGCCCAACTCTCTAAGTATATGGCTCTGGTGATGTTTGGCCCGTCATTTTCACCATCCCTTAGCCTGCTCCCACATCTGTTTGTTCTGGCTTGACCACGGGAGTCACTGTCACAGACAACGACCACGGGAGTCACTGTCACAGACAACGACCACGGGAGTCACTGTCACAGACAACGACCACGGGAGTCACTGTCACAGACAATGACCACGGGAGTCACTGTCACAGACAACGACCACGGGAGTCACTGTCACAGACAACGACCACGGGAGTCACTGTCACAGACAACGACCACGGGAGTCACTGTCACAGACAACGACCACGGGAGTCACTGTCACAGACAACGACCACAGTCACTGTCACCAACGACCACGGGAGTCACTGTCACAGACAACAACCACGGGAGTCACTGTCACAGACAACGACCACGGGAGTCACTGTCACAGACAACGACCACGGGAGTCACTGTCACAGACAACGACCACGGGAGTCACTGTCACAGACAACGACCACGGGAGTCACTGTCACAGACAACGACCACAGGAGTCACTGTCACAGACAACGACCACGGGAGTCACTGTCACAGACAACGACCACGGGAGTCACTGTCACAGACAACGACCACGGGAGTCACTGTCACAGACAACGACCACGGGAGTCACTGTCACAGACAACGACCACAGGAGTCACTGTCACAGACAACGACCACGGGAGTCACTGTCACAGACAACGACCACGGAGTCACTGTCACAGACAACGACCACATGAGTCACTGTCACAGACAACGACCACAGGAGTCACTGTCACAGACAGACAAGTCACTGTCACAGACCACCACGGGAGTCACTGTCACAGACAACGACCACGGGAGTCACTGTCACAGACAACGACCACGGGAGTCACTGTCACAGACAACGACCACGGGAGTCACTGTCACAGACAACGACCACGGGAGTCACTGTCACAGACAACGACCACAGGAGTCACTGTCACAGACAACGACCACGGGAGTCACTGTCACAGACAACGACCACGGGAGTCACTGTCATCTGTCACAGACAACGACCACGGGAGTCATGGTTACAGACAACGACCACAGGAGTCACTGTCACAGACAACGACCACGGAGTCACTGTCACAGACAACGACCACAGGAGTCACTGTCTGGGACAGGGTACAGAACCTCTCCCTACCACGGGAGTCACTGTCACAGACAACGACCACAGGGAGTCACTGTCACCTGTCACAGACAACGACCACGGGAGTCATGGTTACAGACAACGACCACAGGAGTCACTGTCACAGACAACGACCACGTGAGTCACTGTCACAGACAACGACCACAGGAGTCAGCAAACAGATCTGGGAGCAGGGTAGAGAACCTCTCCCTACCTACCGTTTCCCTCTGTGTCGACCACGTCCATGTTGGCGTGATTCTTGGCCAGCAGGGCGACCATGTTGTCATGGCCCAGCTGAGCTGCCAGGATGACGGGTGTACGCCCCTTCTTGTCCTGGATGTTAGGGTGTGCACCCTGGGAGGAAACGGTGAGGAAGATCAATAGAGCTAAAGGTTTTATCAAATACATTTGTGAAAAAGTGCTTGACAGTAAAAACCTGCTCTAAACCGCCCAAAGAACAAGCAGGAAATATGACGATGGATACTGTAACGGATGATTGGTAGATTGGACATGGAATGAGCTAAATGATGATTGGGCTTGAACCAGAGACTGATGACTGAACACCCACCTGATAACTCTAAATGATGATTGGTAGACTGGTCCAGACCTCTGATGATTGTCGATGTTGCGCTGTAAATCACAAATGATGATTGGAACTACACTGAGTAAATGATGATTTAAAGTGACAGCGAACCCTGTTTTGGATGAAGGTGATGGTTTTGATAACGCTAAATGATGATTGGTAGACTGGACACCGGGCCTGATAACGCTAAATGATGATTGGTAGACTGGACACCGGGCCTGATAACGCTAAATGATGATTGGTAGATTGGACACCGGGCCTGATAACGCTAAATGATGATTGGTAGATTGGACACCGGGCCTGATAACGCTAAATGATGATTGGTAGATTGGACACCGGGCCTGATAACGCTAAATGATGATTGGTAGACTGGACACCGGGCCTGATAACGCTAAATGATGATTGGTAGACTGGACACCGGGCCTGATAACGCTAAATGATGATTGGTAGACTGGACACCGGGCCTACCTGTGAGAGTAGGAAGCGCACCATGTCGGTGTCGTTGGCCACGGAGGCCAGGTGCATGGCGGCATTTCCCTCGCTGGGCTCTGTCAGGTTGATGAGGTTGGGCACGCCCAGGCGCACCATCTTCTCTATCGCGGGCGCATCTCCCTCGCGTACGCACTGCAGCAGACGGTACACCTGCAGCACCTCCAGACGATCCTCGGCCACCGCGCTGTGCACGTTCACACCTCCACTCTGGGTCATGGTTGCAGCCTGGGGAGGGAGAGGAGATGGAGAGACGATGGGCAGGGGAGAGAAGAAGAGAGTGAATGTAGATACGAGAGAGTAGGGGACAGAGGAGAGGAGAGGAGAAGAGAGTGAGTGAGTGTAGCTACGAGAAAGGGGGGGGAGAGGAGAGGAGAAGAGAGTGAGTGTAGATACGAGAGAGGAGGGGAGAAGAGAGTGAGTGTAGATACGAGAGGAGGTGAGAGAGGTAGAGGAGAAGATAGTGGGTGTAGATACGAGAGAGGAGGGGAGAGAGGAGAGGAGAAGAGAGTGGGTGTAGATACGAGAGAGGATGGGAGAGAAGAGATGAGAGGAGGGGTGTATATAGGGTGAGTAGGGGAGGAGGTATTGGCAAGGGTTACATTTGATTTTTCTCAAATTGTATTTTCTACCAATACTACTAATAATGCTTACTGTATTTATCTAGCCGATTCCACTCCAGGAAAATAGCCAGAAAATATTTTGGGAATCTCATATTGTTCTGCCAATTCTCACATTGAAACTTATTTGGGAGGAAGGATGTTTGAAATGCTTTTTACATTTCTACCACAAACTATTTCAGTGAAAATCACATGTGGACATTTTAGGCTCTTTATAGATCTTCACATGCCTCCTGTAAGGCCTCTTTATAGACCTTCACATGCCTCCTGTAAGGCCTCTTTATAGACCTTCACATGCCTCCTGTAAGGCCTCTTTATAGACCTTCACATGCCTCCTGTAAGGCCTCTTTATAGACCTTCACATGCCTCCTGTAAGGCCTCTTTATAGACCTTCACATGCCTCCTGTAAGGCCTCTTTATAGACCTTCACATGCCTCCTGTAAGGCCTCTTTATAGACCTTCACATGCCTCCTGTAAGGCCTCTTTATAGACCTTCACATGCCTCCTGTAAGGCCTCTTTATAGACCTTCACATGCCTCCTGTAAGGCCTCTTTATAGACCTTCACATGCCTCCTGTAAGGCCTCTTTATAGACCTTCACATGCCTCCTGTAAGGCCTCTTTATAGACCTTCACATGCCTCCTGTAAGGCCTCTTTATAGACCTTCACATGCCTCCTGTAAGGCCTCTTTATAGACCTTCACATGCCTCCTGTAAGGCCTCTTTATAGACCTTCACATGCCTTCTGTAAGGCCTCTTTATAGACCTTCACATGCCTCCTGTAAAGCCTCTTTATAGACCTTCACATGCCTCCTGTAAGGCCTCTTTATAGACCTTCACATGCCTCCTGTATAGACCTTCACATGCCTCCTGTAAGGCCTCTTTATAGACCTTCACATGCCTCCTGTAAGGCCTCTTTATAGACCTTCACATGCCTCCTGTAGACCTTCACATGCCTCCTGTAAGGCCTCTTTATAGACCTTCACATGCCTCCTGTAAGGCCTCTTTATAGACCTTCAAAAGCCTCCTGTAAGGCCTCATGCACCAATCCATGTTGTTACTCCTGTGACCAGAGAAAGTGAAATATTTCTTGATATAAAAAAAAAAGACAAGATACTAATATAACAACGCAATCTTATCAGAACACGTTGCTATACTCATCAGTGCAGCTGCAGTGCTGGTTGTAGCCTGAGTGGAAGTAGAGAGAACGCACATTTTATGGCTCATGAAAGTGTTGAACAAAGTGTTGACAGTCTGAATAGCAACTTAAACAGGAACTCAGTCATAAAAACAGCAGCTCTGTGCTGTATTCATTTAGTCTCTGTGAAGTCTTGGTTCTAACATTGTTCGAGGCTTCTTATTACAGTCTATGGCTTGAGGAAACTGTACAGACATGGTGATCAGAGTTATCTGATTGGCCTGCGGTAGGCCTATATGGTGCACTTGATTTGCTCTCTGGGCCCGCCGGGGAGGCAGAGTTCTACCTTCAGATACAGGAAATTGTTCAAAAAGGAAACACTTTGCCTTCCCGGCGCTAGGGCTGCTGAATCAAGTGCACCTACCACCATCAGCACAAAACCCCCGCAAAAATATGTACGCAATGCTTTATCATTGTTTTTTTAGACAGAAATGTTTGGTGATCGACCAGGAGATCGCTCGTGTTGATGACCACCGCTCTACAAGTACATCACATTTCCAGAGTGGGCTCTCGGCTAATTTTTAAGTGATGATGCATTTAATGAGCACCTCCAACACAGTGAATGGGAAAACAGATTCAAAAAGAACTCCCTCTGTTGGTGATTTACTGAATGTGCAATTGTAAAGGACTGCTGTGATTGGTTAATTAATGACCTATAACATCAATAATGTCATATCTTCAAAAGTACCTGGTAGCCCACTCTGGAAATGTGATGTATTTGAAGAATATAATGTTCCAAACATTATTTCTAAAAATACATTTAAAAAAAATAGTTTTTTTTTTTTTTTTTTTTAGATATTACCATTTTTTTTGTTTAAGAAATGAATGTGATTTTTAAAAAGCATTTCATCAAGACACTGCATATGTTAGAGCACACTATGAGGAATATAATGACAACAAGATGTCTGTATCATAAGATGTCTGCATCATAGGGTCTTTTTAGAACTATACATGCTATGTATAGGTCTACAAAGAGCATAAAATTGCCACTTCCATAATTTTCTAACTCATTGTTTTGGATAGAAATGTAAAAATCGTTTCAAACATCCTTCCTCCCAATGACGGTTCTATATGAGACTTGCCAGAACAATCTGAGATACCAACAATATTTTCGGCCTACCGGATAGCATAGTTCAGGCCCCATAACCTTACCCTGTCAAATCCAGTGCCTTCGAATTGCCACTGCCTCTCTACAGTATCCCCAGACAAAAGAGTCCAAATACCACCATTCTATTCAGCAACATGGTGACACTGCGCTGTTGACCACTGTACCTAACTTGTAACAAATCACTAGTGACAGGACATATTGTTTCGAAGCAGAACCTCTCAGTCTGGGATTTGTCTGGTCACCGGAGCAACCGCGCACTGTGAGATCACATTCTGAGCTGGTAGAACGGGTCTGCATTCTGAACGCCACAGGCCAGGAATATCAAGTTACTATTGTAACACTTTATTTCAATGTAAACACTGGGTAAATGGTATATGTCTTTATATAGGCTTTCATGTCAAGTCACTCTGACCTATTTCTACATTTAGAAAATGTGCGCAAATAAATAAGCACTTGCAACTTTCCAACACTTTATTCAAGCCAATACAAAATCATTTCTGATATGCTAGCTCAGTGGTTCTCAACTCCGAGCCTGGTGACCCGAGTACTGCTGGTTTTAATTATATCACTCGAATTATGGACTGATTTAGAGCTGGGAAACCAGATGAATCCAATGAACTATCAGGCGAACGCAATTAACTACCAGGTCGATTAGGGTACCGTATGATTAAAGTTGGGCGTTCAACAGCACCATCTTCCGGTTACACTCGGGAACTTTCAGGAGGGGGGAAAAACATGTTTCTTTAAAGATAAAGGATAAGCGGCGCAGGCGCACACGCTCCGCAAAGCAGAGCCAGACCGTGTTCGTCTCGCCCTATTGGTGGTCACATATCTGGGGTTCAAAGACCACACAAGTGTGATATGAGCAACGTTGTATCCGAAGTTCAAAGTCCCGTTATTTCACGCAGGGAACATGGGTGACAAAAAGATACTGTGTATCGGGCTGGTATGTCTGGATATTATCAATGTAGTGGACAAATACCCGGAAGAGGACACTGACACCAGGTAAGTGATGTTTCATACTGAATGCACTCATCATCTCTGGTGCATTTACCATTTCAATTACATAGCTACAGTCCTAAAAACACTCACACCCTTTTTATGACTACGGAGCGGAGCGAATAAAGCTCTGCGCATGCGCAATACTCTGCTACTTAGCGCATTGCAATGCGGGATCCTTGGCACGTCCCTACCCCATTTGAAGTTGACATTTAAAATGGTTAAGGTAAGGATTAGGGTTGGTTAAGGTTAGAATAAGGGTAAGCGTAAATGTTATGGCTAGGGCCTGTGACAGATCCACTTGTGAACGAACTACACACTTCGCTGTACCACTAGCTTGCAAAAATTATAATGAAGTGAGTTTTACGTTCTTTACGCCTAGACCTACTAAGATATATCCTACTTGCACTAGACTAGCCCGAAAAGAAACATGAAAGCCGTTGTTTCAATATTGCTACACTAGTCAGTAAATTCACAACAGCAAATGAATGACTTGAAGGAGGGCAGTCATGGTTACTACCTAAACTAAGATATTACAGCTGTCTGTTGTTCCACCCATGCCTCTGCATGTGCGCACAGGTGTTTGTCTCAACGATGGCAGCGTGGTGGGAACGCGTCCAACTCGTGCACTGTGCTGTCACTCCTTGGCGCTCCCTGTGCGTTCATGGGGTCCCTAGCTCCTGGGCATGTTGCAGAGTAAGTAGTATGTTGTCAATTTAAAGCAATAAGGCCCGAGGAGGTGTGGCTAAGGTCTGTATGCGTCATGTGCCTGGACACAGCCCTTAGCAGTGGTATATTGGCCATATATCACAATCCCCCAAAGGTGCCTTATTGCTATTATAAACTGGTTGTCAACGCAATTAGAGCAGTAAAAATAAATGTTTTGTCATAACCCATGGTATACTGTCTGATATACCATGGCTGCCAGACAATCAGCATTCAGGGCTCAAACCACCCAGTTTATAAAAACAGATATTACATCTGACAAACTCTTGGATTATTATAAAAATAATATGTATTTTATTCTATCATCTTCCTTAGGTCTACTTTTTGGGGATTTATTTAATGTGTTTAGGTAGACTCAAATCCTTAGGTCTACTTTTTGGGGATTTATTTAATGTGTTTAGGTAGACTCAAATCCTTAGGTCTACTTTTTGGGGATTTATTTAATGTGTTTAGGTAGACTCAAATCCTTAGGTCTACTTTTGGGGATTTATTTAATGTGTTTAGGTAGACTCAAATCCTTAGGTCTACTTTTTGGGGATTTATTTAATGTGTTTAGGTAGACTCAAATCCTTAGGTCTACTTTTGGGGATTTATTTAATGTGTTTAGGTAGACTCAAATCCTTAGGTCTACTTTTTGGGGATTTATTTAATGTGTTTAGGTAGACTCAAATCCTTAGGTCTACTTTTTGGGGATTTATTTAATGTGTTTAGGTAGACTCAAATCCTTAGGTCTACTTTTTGGGGATTTATTTAATGTGTTTAGGTAGACTCAAATCCTTAGGTCTACTTTTTGGGGATTTATTTAATGTGTTTAGGTAGACTCAAATCCTTAGGTCTACTTTTTGGGGATTTATTTAATGTGTTTAGAATCAATTAAGACATGCATATTTTTTGTTTGTTATTTCACGTCGTTTTGGTGTTACAAAGACATCTTCCAAAACGTCTGTGATCTGCCGTCATTTATTCCAGTTTTTCCTGAGGTGGTGGTGGTGGTGCTATGATCAAGAACACTTATGGATCTCAACAACAACTAACTGTCTACCTAGATGTCTCTCTTTCTTATACAGTGACTATATCCCACAGCTTCGTACTAGATGACTTTCAGAAGTACCAGATTGACATCTCTCTCCTATCAGAACACCCTCACAGCTCCTTCCCTACCTCTATGATCATAAGCAATGTGACCACGGGCACTCGCACCATCCTACACATGAACAGGTTTGTGTGTGTCTGTGTTTAGATCTGTGTTTAGGTCTGTGTCTGTATTTAGGTTTGTGTGTCTGTATTTAGGTTTGTGTGTCTGTGTTTAGGTTTGTGTGTCTGTGTTTAGGTCTGTGTCTGTGTTTAGGTTCGTGTTTCTGTGTTTAGGTTTGTGTGTCTGTGGTTAGGTGTGTGTGTCTGTGGTTAGGTGTGTGTGTGTGTGTGTGGGGGGTTCAATTCAGATCCTCTCCTGAAATTCCACACTCACTTCTCCACTTGCTCACTTCTCCACTTGGGCTCTCCTGTGCTGCTATCCCTGTCTCTACCACTAGGTGGAAACCTGTCCCCACTAACCCCCTGCTCTACCCCATCTCCCAGGTGTGCTTCTCAGAGGTCATAGGTTATGCCCTGGTCTCCCAGCCTGCAGCAAATGTTACCCCTCGCTCCGTCCCTTCAGGCCAGAGGAAACGCGTGTTATTTATCATCATTATTCTATTACAATAATGATATGATATTAACGACGATGTATATAGTATCATTATCATTGGGTTCATTGAGGGTTTGCGTGTTTGTTTGTGTGTGTGTGTGTGTCTGTCTCTCTGCTCTGTCAGCTTCATCGTGGGCGATTTCTTGCGCCGCGGGGTGGACATTTCATCCGTTGCCTGGCAGCGGGAGGGGGAGACCCCGTGTGCCTGTTGCGTGGTGTGTCCCCCCAGAGGCTCACGCACGGTCGTGCTCTCCGACACGTAAGACACGCAGGCGGTGGACGATCCGGCGCTGGATTCTGTAATGCTGTGTTTGGGTCTAATACGGGATGTGCAGCTCCACTGCAGTAGACTAGAGCCAGAATGGAGCGTCACACAACGCCAGATAACTGCCTCACAATATCAGCTCAAAGGGTGTTGGAAGATTGTCATTCTTAGTCAAACTTCTTGAGCCAAGTGAGTTAATAATTAGTGAGTGAGTTAATCATTAGTGAGTGAGATATTCATTACACTATAGATGAATGTTACTCAGAAGCCAAGTCAGTTAAGGCCATGATTACACTAGCAAATTTGAGGCAATATTGCCGATGTATCATCAGCTTTACAGTTTGTAGCAGTATGTCCCATAAACGTAGGGTTAGGGGCGTGTCAGTCTGTAGTGGCGCTGCGTGGGTTAATTCTGGGGATCATCTCTAATTCTACCAATTCGATCGCTGCATGCTAAATGTGTTGTCACAATGTCATTTCATCCATTGATAATACTGTATCATGTGATTTCCAAGGAGGAGTAGTACTATTCATTTATTTCAACAAGGAAAACTGACTGAGACCAAGGTCTCTTTTACAGCTGGGCCCTGCGTATACATGTTAACACATACAGTTCAGGTACAATGATTAAGAAACTACACTAAACCATCACAGATAACACAAAAAATACAGCAGCAGATTACACACAGCTTATTCCCCTAACAGGTTATTCCCCTAACAGGTTATTCCCCTAACAGGTTATTCCCCTAACAGGTTATTCCCCTAACAGGTTATTCTACTAACAGGTTATTCCCCTAACAGGTTATTCCCCTATCTGTTTATTCCCCTATCAGGTTATTCCCCTAACAGGTTATTCTACTAACAGGTTATTCCCCTGACAGGTTATTCCCCTGACAGGTTATTCCCCTGACAGGTTATTCCCCAAACAGGTTATTCCCCTAACAGGTTATTCCCCTAACAGGTTATTCCCCTAACAGGTTATTCCCCTAACAGGTTATTCCCCTAACAGGTTATTCCCCTGACAGGTTATTCTACTAACAGGTTATTCTACTAACAGGTTATTCCCCTAACAGGTTATTCCCCTAACAGGTTATTCCACTAACAGGTTATTCCCCTAACAGGTTATTCCCCTAACAGGTTATTCCCCTAACAGGTTATTCCCCTAACAGGTTATTCCCCTAACAAGCATTTCGCTACACTCGCATTAACGTCTGCTAACAATGTGTATGTGACAAATACAATTTGATAACAGCACAAGAACTTGCATTACCTGAAGCAGTTACAAGCAATAGAAAAATAAAAATCCTCCAATAAATGTTTAATGGGCGACAGGGGGACAAGAGTCTCAAGTGTAAGTTTAGTCTGCAGGCTATTCCATAGGCAAGGATCGAAACAGGAAAAGACAGCCATACCCAACTCTGGAAATCGCATGGGCCTCAAGTTTAATGAGTCCTGGTTTTAGGAATTATAATGCTGAGAAGTGATGATAGAAGGTAGTTTATTCAGAAGTGCCTTATAGACAAACACGAGAGCATGTTGTTCTCGTCTCAAAGTCCAACCCACATTTTGATATTAAACACAGTGGTGAGTTCTGTTATAATAAATATAAGTGCACAATGATAAGTAGCATCCAGTGGTTTAAGTGTTGATGCCGTAGCATGCATGTACAGTTGAAATCAGAAGTTTACATACACCTTATACATTTAAACTCAGTTTTTCACAATTCCAGTTTTTTTTTTTTTTCCTCCCCAATTTTGTGGTGTCCAATTGTTGTAGTAGCTACAATTGTTGTGATGGCCACTCCAATACCTTAAGTCCTTAAGCCATTTTGCCATAACTTTGGAAGTATGCTTGGGGTAATTGTGCATTTGGAAGACACATTTGCGACCAAGCTTTAACTTCCTGACTGATGTCTTGAGATGTTGCTTCAATATATCCACATAATTTGCCTTTCTCATGATGCCATCTATTTTGTGAAGTGCACCAGTCCCTCCTGCAGCAAAGCACCCTCACAAACATGTTACTGCCACCCCTGTGCTTCACGGTTGGGATGGTGTTCTTCGGCTTGCAAGCCTCCCCATTTTTCCTCCAAACATAACGATGGTCAATATGGCCAGTTCTATTTTTGTTTCATCGGACCAGAGGACGTTTCCAAAAATTATGACCTTTTTCCCCACGTGCAGTTGCAAACCATAGTCTGGCTTTTTTATGGCTGTTTTGGAGCAGTGACTTTGTCCTTGCTGAGCGGCTTTTCAGGTTATGTCGATTATAGGACTCGTTTTACAGTGGATACAGATACTTTTGTACCTGTTTCCTCCAGCATCTTCACAAGGTCCTTTGCTGTTGTTCTGGGATTGATTTTCACTTTTCGCACCAAAGTACGTTCATCTCTAGGAGACAGAATGCGTCTCCTTCCAGAGCGGTATGATGGCTGTGTAGTCCCATGGTGTTTATACTTGCGTACTATTGTTTGTACAAATGAACGTGGTACCTTCGGGCATTTGGAAAATTTTCCCAAGGATGAACCAGACTTGTGGAGGTCTACAATTTTCTTCTGAGGTCTTGGCTGATTTTCTTTTGATTTTCCCATGATATCAAGGAAAGTGGCACTGTGTTTGAAGGTAGGCCTTGAAATACATCCACAGGTACACCTCCAATTGACAAAAATTATGTCAATTAGCCTAACAGAAGCTTCTAAAGCAATGACATCATTTTCTGGAATTTTCCAAGCTGTTTAAAGGCACAGTCAACTTAGTGTATGTAAACTTCTGACCCACTGGAATTGTGATACAGTGAAATAATCTGTCTGCGGTGATCTTACAGAGAGCCACATCAATTTACAGAAATACTCATAAATATTGATGAAAAAGTGTTATACATGGAATTACAGAAATACTTCTCCTTAATGCAACCACTGTGTCAGATTTGAAAACTTTACGGAAAAGGCTAACCATGCAATAATCTTACAGCGTTCAGACAACAAAGCAGCCAAAAAGATATCCGCCATATTGTGTAGTCAACATCAGTCAGGAATAGCATCAAAAATATTCACTTACCTTTGATTATCTTCATCAGAATGCACTCCCAGGAATCCCAATTCCACCATAAATGTTTGATTTGTTCGATAATGTTCATAATTTATGACCAAATAGCTTCGTTTGGTAAACGAATCCAAACGCGTGTTCAGGTCCAGCCGAACATCGGACTAAAAGTTGTATGTCTGTAGAATGTCTGTAGAATGTCTGTAGAAAAGCAATGGAACGAGAGCTAACGCTCTTGTGACCGCGCGATACGAGCCTGTGGCACTCTGCCAGACACCTGACTCATTCCTCTCTCATTCGGTCCCACTTCACAGTAGAAGGCTCAAACAAAGTTCTAAAGACTGTTGACATCTAGTGGAAGCCTTAGGAAGTGCAACATAACCAATATCCCACTGTATCTACAATAGGGGCTGAGTTAAAAAACTACAAGCCACAGATTCCCCACTGCCTGGTTGGATTTATCTCAGGTTTTCGCCTGCCATTTGAGTTCTGTTATACTCACAGACATCATTCAAACAGTTTTAGAAACTTCAGAGTGTTTTCTATCCAATACTACTAATAACATACCTATATTAGCATCTGGTACAGAGTAGCAGGCAGTTTACTCTGGGCACCTTATTCATCCAAGCTACTCAATAAGCTACCCCCTGTCACCAAGAAGTTAACAGTTTTCCAGAATATAGAGAGATTACCAGCAGACTCTGTCATAGCATCAAGAAAATACCAAGATTTTGCCTTTTTTTTTTATTTATTCTTCCGGTCCATTTATTTCTCAATTGCCTAAAAAGCAGCCAATCAGCTAGTGGGGTGGGAGTATGAACTTTCCCTCGTTTCAAGATGAGTTTTCTGTCAAACTTGGTAGGGTGCATTTCTGGGGCTCTATGGTGCAACATGACAACCAATCAGATTTGAGATTGACACCCTCCTCTCCTCCCAGTTTTTGATTATGAACTCAGTTTTCAGAACTAACTTTTCTCATTCTAATCTATTCTATATCTATTAAGCTAGCTTGATTTCCTATCCCAGCCTGGTCTCATAGACTAGACTTAATATATAAATGTAAATCCGGGGACACTCAAATTCGTATGATATGTTACGTTTTATGTTTACGAAAGACAGAAGGTTACTTAAGGCAAACACTAAAGTAGGGTGGATGAGCAGGCATATAAAGCAAATGTCTAGCAACCCAAAGGTTGTGTGTTAGAATGTCATCATGGACAAATGTAAAATGTTTGCTAACTAGCTACTTTGCGGCTAATTGCTACTTTGTAACTTCTTAGCTAACCCTTCCATTAACCTTAACCCTTTAACCTGACTCCCCAACCCCCCAGCCGAGCTAACTTTAGCAATCTAGTTAGTATTTGCCACCGAGCTAATGCTAGCTACAACAAATTGGAATTCGTAATATATTATACGTTTTGCAAATTCGTAGCATATTGTATGAATTGCAGTTCATAACATATCATGCAAAATGGATAATGGACATCAAATTAATACATACCATACAAAACACAACTTTTTATTTCACCATTATTTAACCTGGTAGGCCAGTTGAGAACAAGTTCTCATTTACAACTGCAACCTATCATACTAATTGTGTCCCAGAATAACATTTACTATGTTACATCTAACCCTGAGTCCAGGTTGCCTATCCAATAAGGTTACTAATAATTTTATTTACAAAAGGACATCTCTTTGTTTCTCTTTCCCCCCTCTTATCCCCCCTCTTTCTCTCTTCCTCCCCCTCCCTCCAACTCTCTCCCCTCTCTCTCCCTCTCTTCCCCTCTTTCTTTCTCCCCCCCTCTCTCTTTCTCTCAGAAACCTGCCTGATGTGTCAGCAGCAGACTTCTCTAAGGTAGATTTCAGTCAGTACAAATGGATCCACTGGGAGGTGAGCTCACAAAGAGGTTATAGAACACTCTAGATTTAGGTTCAACTTTGACCTTATTGATCAAATCAAATGTTATTTGTCACATTCACCAAATACAACATGTGTAGACCTTACAGTGAAATACTTGCTTACAAGACCTTAACCAACAATGCAATTTTAAGAAAGTATTTACTAAATAAACTAAAGTTTAAAAAAAATAAAAAGTACCACAACAAAACCACAGTAATGAGGCTTTATACAGAGGGTACTGGTACCGAGTCCATGTGAGGGGGTACAGGTTAGTCAAAGTCATTTGTACATGTCGGTAGGGGTAAAGTGACTATGCATAGATAATAAACAGCGAGTAGCAGCAGTGTAAAAACAAAGGGGTGGAGGTCAATGTAAATAGTCCGGTGGCCATTTGATTAATTGTTCAGCCGTCTTATGGCTTGGGGGTAGAAGCTGTTAAGGAGCCTTTTGGTCCTAGACTTGGAGCTCCGGTACCACTTGCCATGTGGTAGCAGAGAGAACCGTCTATTACTTGCGTGACTGGAGTCTTTGACAATGTATTGGGCCTTCATCTGACACCGCCTGGTATAGAGGTCCTGGAGGGCAGGAAGCTTGGCCCTGTGATATACTGGGCTGTATGCACTACCATCTGTAGCGCCTTACGTATGCTGAGCAGTTGCCAGACCAGGTGGTGATACTCTCGATGGTGCAGCTGTAGAACTTTTTGAGGATCTGAGGACCCATGCCAAATCTTTTCAGTCTCCTGAGGGGGAAACGGGCATTGTCGTGCCCTCTTCACAACTTTTTTGGTGTGTTTGTTGATGTTCACACCAAGGAACTTGAAACTCTCGACCCGCTCCACTACAGCCCTAGTGATGTTAATGGGGGCGTGTTCAGCCCTCCTTTTCCTGTAGTCCACGATCATCTCCTTTGTTTTGCTCACGTTGAGGAAGAGGTTGTTGTTCATGGCACCACACTGACAGGTCTCTGACCTCCTCCCTATAGGCTGTCTCATCGTTGTCGGTGATCAGGCCTACCACCATTGTGTCGTCAGTGAACTTAATGATAGTGTTGAAGTCGTGCTTGGCCACGCAATCGTGGGTGAAAAGAGGGTACAGGAGGGGATTAAGCATGCTCCCCTGAGGGGCCCTCGTGTTGAGGATCAGCGTGGCAGATATGTTGTTACCTACTCTTACCACCTGGGGTCGGCCCGTCAGGAAGTCCAGGATCCAGTTGCAGAGGGAGGAGTTTAGTCCCAGGGTCCTTAGTTTAGTGATGAGTTTTGTGGGCACTATGGTGTTGAATGCTGAGCTGTTGTCAAGGAACAGCATTCTCATCTGTGGATCTGTTGGTGCGGTATGCGAATTGGAGTGGGTCTAGTGTTTCCGGGATGATTGTGTTGATGTTAGCCATGACCAGCCTTTCAAAGCACTTCATGGCTACTGATGTGTGTGCTACGGGGCGGTAGTCATTTAGCCAGGTGACCTTCGCTCTCTTGGGAACAGGGACTATGGTGGTCTACTTAAAGCATGTAGGTATTACAGACTGGGACAGGGAGAGTTTAAAAATATGTCAATGAAGACTCTTGCCAGTTGGTCCGCGCATGCTCTGAGTACACGTCCTTGGTAATCCGTCTGGCCCTGCGGCCTTGTGAATACCTGTTTAAATGTCTTGCTCACATCGGCTACGGAGAGCGTGATCACACAGTCATCCGGACACTCTACTCCGAGGCTAAAGGTGCAATCGATTGCTTGGACTTTGAAATGAATGATATATATATATATATCCATTGATTATTGAAGAATATGACTTTTCTATATGCCTCATGAGCTTTGTTCAGCTGCATCATAACACCAGTGTTTGTAAACACATGGTTAAAACAATCATTTTTAATGTCATGGAAGTTCGGTCCTTTCATCCATAACCCTGTGTATGAATTTGTGAGTGGTTACATTTCTCCAGGCCCATCTCTAAACTGTTTACCTAAAAATGTGTCTTGGTGTCCACTTTGGCTGTTATTTGAACTGCAGATTGACCCTTTAACCTTCATTTCATAGAACTCTATATTTAATCATGATTCAACCATTTTTGTATCATGTACTGTTTATTACACTTAAAATACGAACATGTTATAAACATGACCAACAGTGTAACATCCCATGACCCGTTTTGGTCATGTTTAAAACATGTTTGACAGGGCCGTAATGCCGAGGAGCAGGTGAAGATGATCCAGCAGGTGGAACTGTCTAACAACACGTTGCCACAGCAACACAGGATCACCGTATCCGTGGAGATAGAGAAGACCAGGGAGCCTCTGTACCAGCTCTTCCACTATGGTGATGTGGTACGACGCCCTCAATGACAGCATGAGTATCACTCATAACACTCTGGAACAATGCCTCCCGACAACATCTAGACAGACAAAAACACGTTCAGTGTTCTCTACAGGTTTGGAGGTTGATTTTGATACATTTTTATTGTGAGAGTGCCTTCTTCAGGATGCCCAGTCCACATGGCCTTATAAGGATGCCCAGTCCACATGGCCTTATAAGGATGCCCAGCCCCCCTATATAACATGTATAGAATGATAGTTCATCACTATTTATCCTGATTATGTCATTGCTGGCATTAGAGGGCATTACCAAACCTGGTAACTGTCATAACACTGCCCTGTACCTGACCTGAAACAACGTTTTTCTCTCCTCTCCAGGTGTTTGTCAGTAAAGATGTGGCCATGCATTTTGGCTTCCACTCCGCTGCCAGTGCTCTGAATGGCCTCTACCACAGAGTGAAGAAAGGGTGAGTGGACACACAGATGGAGGAAGAGAGCGAGGGACAGACAGACAGGTAGGTAGGTAGGTAGAGAGACTGATGGACGGAAAGATGGCTGGAAAGAGACTGACTGACAGACGGATTGGGGGAAAAGAGGGCGAGGATGTGCAGGGGGGGGTACAGTCTAAAACTTTATGCCACTGTTAACTCTTCATATTCTGATCCAGTTTTCCATTGTAGTCTCAACACCTGAAAGCAGGCTTCCTGTGTTCCAGGGCTGTCCTCATATGTGCCTGGGCAGAGAAAGGGGCAGATGCGATGGGTCCTGATGGCATAGTGGTCCACTCAGATGCCTTTCCACCGGAGGCCCTTGTGGACACGCTCGGAGCAGGCGACACTTTCAATGCTTCAGTGATCTACACCCTGTCAAATGGTAAGGTGATATTTGTATTTTCTACACCCTGTCAAATGGTGAGAGGATATTACTTTTATTTTTTATTTTTTTTTACACATAGTCAAATGGTGAGAGGATATTACTTTTATTTTTTATTTTTTTTACACATAGTCAAATGGTAAGGTGATATTTGTATTTTCTACACCCTGTCAAATGGTGAGAGGATATTACTTTTATTTTTTATTTTTTTTACACATAGTCAAATGGTGAGAGGATATTTGTATTTTCTACAGCCAAAATGCAATCAATCATCTTGTCTCCCTCTCCCCTGGTAGGAGGAGGAGTACAGGAAGCTCTCACGTTCGGTTGCCAGGTGGCAGGCAGGAAGTGTGGTGTCCACGGATATGACGAAATAGTGACAAAGACGGAGTGAAGAATAACGTGCACTGTAGCTGGAGGGTTTTTGACAACTTTATTTTCAACTCTACAAACACAAGCTTGGCAGTAGGTATAGGGATGTTTTGTCACGTCACAAAACTCAACACTCAGCAAAACAGCATTAGAGGTATTATTAGTTTTAACAGACACATTTCAAGGCAAACCCCTGTGTTTTAGAGGTTAAAAGTAATTATTTATCAGTTTTATTCTCATCTTTCCCTATTTTCGTTTCCTCCCAACCATTGTTAGCTGTTTGTTAAGCAATGCCCAGATTCTCCTGGCTAGCATTTCTTTTTGAGAATCTAGCAATGCTAGCGGAAGTGGGTTGTATCAGTTAGCCACACATTCAAAGGCACAGGGCCTAAAACCTAACTTATGGTGAATTTAATCATATGAATTTAACCAAAATGTTTTTGCAATTAAACAGAATAAATATCACAATATCGTTATCTGGCATCAGAGTCTTGTAAGTTTTTCTCAGGGCCTTGGGTTTTTCTCAGGGCCTTGGGTCTTTCTCAGGGCCTTGGGTCTTTCTCAGGGCCTTGGGTCTTTCTCAGGGCCTTGGGTCTTTCTCAGGGCCTTGGGTCTTTCTCAGGGCCTTGGGTCTTTCTCAGGGCCTTGGGTTTTCTCAGGGCCTTGGGTTTTCTCAGGGCCTTGGGTCTTTCTCAGGGCCTTGGGTCTTTCTCAGGGCCTTGGGTCTTTCTCAGGGCCTTGGGTCTTTCTCAGGGCCTTGGGTCTTTCTCAGGGCCTTGGGTCTTTCTCAGGGCCTTGGGTCTTTCTCAGGGCCTTGGGTCTTTCTCAGGTGCCTTGGGCCTTTCTCAGGTGCCTTGGGCCTTTCTCAGGTGCCTTGGGCCTTTCTCAGGTGCCTTGGGCCTTTCTCAGGTGCCTTGGGCCTTTCTCAGGGGCTTGATACAGCATATGCAATACTTCACTTCATTCTAGATGTCATTGTTGCACAACAAACACTATCAGGATACTAAAACATACTTATGGACCAAAACATGTGGACACATATTACATTTACAGTGAAATACAATATGAAAATTATTACATTTTATAAACATCCTCCTATGGATTAAAATGGAACTGTCAAAGTACAAATCAAACCATCTTCAAAACAACAGTGATGATAATTACAATATTTATATAATATTAGTCATGTGACAGTGGGCTTAAAAGTAGTGTGTGTGTTCAGAACTGACTGGCACTGCTGGGGTCACACTGTAACAGGCGGACTATTGACGGGTCACTCTTGGCACCTTTGATGAATTCCTCCAGGGACAGCCTACCTGCAATAATAAGCCACATGATTGGATGAGGAACTTGGTTACTCATCGACGGTTAAGAATAATTAAAATTGGTTAAAATAAGAGCTAATGGGTGGAGGCAGAGAAAGAGGTACAGTCTAAAGTGGCTCCCTCTCATACACTGATTTCCCTCTTCTGCAACCCTCTGATTTCCCTCTTCTGCTAAGCTATCACTTAGCTTTGAACTGATCCACACAGGCTAAGTGATAGCTTTGAACTGATCCACACAGGCTATCACTTAGCCTGTGCGGATCAGTTCAAAGCTAAGTGATAGCTTTGAACTGAGCCACACAGGCTAAGTGATAGCTTTGAACTGAGCCACACAGGCTAAGTGATAGCTTTGAACTGAGCCACACAGGCTAAGTGATAGCTTTGAACTGAGCCACACAGGCTACGTGATAGCTTTGAACTGAGCCACACAGGCTACGTGATAGCTTTGAACTGAGCCACACAGGCTGTGATAGCTTTGAACTGAGCCACTAAATGATAGCTTTGAACTGGCCACACAGGCGAAGCTGAACTGAGCCACACAGGCTTGAACTTTGAACTGATCCACACAGGCTATCACTTAGCCTGTGTGGATCAGTTCAAATCTATCACTTAGCCTGTGTGGCTCAGTTCAAAGCTATCACTTAGCCCGTGTGGCTCAGTTCAAAGCTATCACTTAGCCTGTGGGGAAAGGATAGAGGGATACCTAGTCAGTTGTACAACTGCATGCATCTTCTGCATTTAACCCAACCCCTCTGAATCAGAGAGGTACAGGGGGCTGCCATAGTCAACATCCACGGCACTGAGGGAAAAGTGGGTTAACTGCCTTGCTCAGGGGTAGAACGACATATTTTTACCTTGTCAGCTCAGGGATGTCGATCCAGCAACCTTTCAGTTACGGGCCCAACGCTCTAACCGCTAGGCTACCTGTGTGGCTCAGTTGGAAGGTCATGGGTTCAATTCCCCCAGGGATCACACATACTCAAACTCCAGTCCAATGACTATCAACCCAACATAGCTGTTACGCCAAGAGATCCGAACCCTTTGACAAGGTCGCTAGATGTTGGGTTACGGTCTCTATTGTCGGAGTCCATGTTTCTTATGCCTTCACATAAAGATAGAGATTCGCCTAATAAAGCAGGCCATTAAATTATGTGCAGAAATAATTTGATTCTCTCTTTCAATCAATTGCCATCAAACTATTTAAATATCAGACTATCAAACGTTCAGACTATCAAACTATCAGGGAGAAGAGAGAACCATCAGTAAAGTTGTTTTTATCCGAACCCCTTTATGGGCCTGTAGTTGAACAGCCCTGCAGAAGAAACCACTTAATAGTGACGGCCTGCAATAAAAAGTCCTGGGTTGGATATGCCCCAAATGGCTCCCTATTGGGTAGCCTAGTGGTTAGAGCGTTGGACTAGTAACCGGAAGGTTGCCAGTTCAAACCCCCGAGCTGACAAGGTAAAAATCTGTCGTTCTGCCCCTGAACAGGCAGTTAACCCACTGTTCCCAGGCCGTCATTGAAAATAAGAATTTGTTCTTAACTGACTTGCCTGGTTGAATAAAGGTAAAATAAATAAAATAAAATAAATGTAGTCCCAAATGGCTCCCTATTCCCTATATATATTTCCAAATGGCTCCCTATTCCCTGTATTTGTGGAATAGGGTACCATTTGGGACGAATCCCATGCTGGGCTCCTCACCATCGTTGTTTGAGTCCATCTGTCTGAAGATCTTGTCTGTCCTCTTCTCAGGTGTGGACTCGTCTTCTGGCATCTTCATGACCGAGGACACCATTTTGTAGATGGCCTAGGGAGATGACACATTGATGAATAGAGAGAGGACCATAGGAGTAGATACTTAAAGCTAGAATCCTTAATTGAAACAATAACAATGCAGGCACCCCGCCTCTGTTTTGTTAAAAAGCTGAGGAATGTATACATATAACCCCTAAAATTCATATAGAGCTATGGATGCCAAGACTGACTGAAAGCTATAGTTTTAACCATGTTTTATAAGCTATACAGTGTTTGTTTACATCTTATATTGTTTATAAACATTGTAGTAAAACATTCTATTTTGGGTTCTGATGGGGTATGACAGTTGGGGTACGACAAGCTCATGAGTTGGAGCCGTGGTTAATGATGCGCTTTTTGAGGCACTGTGCTTTTACCGGTGTTTGTAGCATTATCCACTACTGTTGCTGCAGGGAGAAGATTCTAGGAAATGTTCTGTAATTGACACAAGCTTTCTCCAATCAATCCAGGTCTGGTTGTGCCTGTGTATTTGGTGGGGGGATTGCCTAAACCGGGTGAGGCGTAGCTCTGCTAATCTTAATTTAAAAATATATATATATATATATATTTCACAGGGAACACTATTTGTAGATCAGTGATCCTACAGTCGTGGCCAAAAGTTTTGAGAATGATACCAATATTAATTTCCACAAAGTTTGCTGCTTCAGTATCTTTAGATATTTTTGTCAGATGTTACTATGGAATACTGAAGTATAATTACAAGCATTTCATAAGTGTGAAAGGCTTTTATTGACAATTACATGAAGTTGATGTAAAGAGTCAATATTTTTCAGTGTTGACCCTTCTTTTTCAAGACCTCTGGCATGCTGTCAATTAACTTCTGGGCCACATCCTGACTGATGGCAGCCCATTTTTGCATAATCAATGCTTGGAGTTTGTCAGAATTTGTGGGTTTTTGTTTGTCCACTCGCCTCTTGAGGATTGACCACAAGTTCTCAATGGGATTAAGGTCTGGGGAGTTTCCTGGCCATGGACCCAAAATATCGATGTTTTGTTCCCCTGAGCCACTTAGTTATCACTTTTGCCTTATGGTAAGGTGCTCCATCATGCTGGAAAAAGCATTGTTCATCACCAAACTGTTCCTGGATGGTTGGGAGAAGTTGCTCTCGAAGGATGTGTTGGTACCATTCTTTATTCATGGTTGTGTCTTCGGCAAAATTGTGAGTGAACCCACTCCGTTGGCTGAGAAGCAACCCCACACATGAATGGTCTCAGGATGCTGTACTGTTGTCATGACACAGGACTGATGGTAGCACTCACCTTGTCTTCTCCGGACAAGCTTTTTTCCGTATTCCCCAAACAATCGGAAAGGGGATTCATCAGAGAAAATGACTTTACCCCAGTCCTCAGCAGTCCATTCCCTATATTTTTTGCAGAATATCAGTCTGTCCCTGATGTTTTTCCTGGAGAGATGTGGCTTTTTTGCTGCCCTTCTTGACACCAGGCCATCCTCCAAAAGTCTTGCAGATGCACTCATACCTGCCTGCTGCCATTCCTGAGCAAGCTCTGTACTGGTGGTACCCCACAGCTGAATCAACTTTAGGAGATGGTCCTGGCACTTGCTGGACTTTCTTGGGCGCCCTGAAGCCTTCTTCACAACAATTGAACCGCTCTCCTTGAAGTTCTTGATGATCCGATAAATGGTTGATTTAGGTGCAATCTTACTGGCAGCAATATCCTTGCCTGTGAAGCCCTTTTTGTGCAAAGCAATGATGATGGCACTTGTTTACTTGCAGGTAACTATGGTTGACAAAGGAAGAACAATGATTCCAAGCACCATCCTCCTTTTCAAGCTTCCAGTCTGTTATTCGAACTCAATCAGCATGACAGAGTGATCTCCAGCCTTGTCCTCGTCAACACTCACACCTGTGTTAACGAGAGAATCACTGACATGATGTCAGCTGGTCCTTTTGTGGCAGGGCTGAAATGCAGTGGAAATGTTTTTGGGGGGATTCAGTTCATTTGCATGGCAAAGAGGGACTTGGGCAATTAATTGCAATTCATCTGATCACTCTTCATAACATTCTGGAGTATATGCAAATTGCCATCATACAAACTGAGGCAGCAGTTTGTGAAAATTAATATTTGTATCATTCTTAAAACGTTTGGCCACGACTGTACAGTACACCTCATGTTGCTGATCCTCTCCAACAGGCTCAGAAGTTGTAGAAAAAAATGTGGGTTTAGTTAAAGGTAAAATCCACAAAATAACTATTTTGGTATTTGTTTCATTAGTCCTCTATTGATTCAGTCCCAAACTGTTTTACATGTCAGTGATCAAGTTGTCAAGATTTAGAACTTTCAAAATACAGAAAGTTTCACAGTATGATGCATTTTGCACCATATGACCTCTTGACGAGCTCGCTAGATGTTGGCTTAACCTTTTTATTGTGGTGGGCTAAATCAGGATCACACAGAGTGTTTCTAGGTAGTCTTAAAACAAATCCACTTTGAAACAAATGAATACACCTCACACACATGGTTATGGCCTTAAAAACAAGAACACACCTGTACCAATACAGATATGGAGTTTAAATATTAAAATATTACCTTTTGAGTTTGCATCCCAATATTGCACTTTTTACACATCACAGAAGACTGAAATATAACAAAACTGTTTGATAGTGAAACACTGGATTTTCAGTGGGTTATGTTTTTAAAAATGTTTATTAATTCTGAAAAAGAACAATAGCATTCCACCCATGAGGCCACTAGACTACAGGAAATGGATCTATGGTTGCAACACTACCCCCTTCCTTCAGGAGAGTGTGTCCCCACTTACTATACCAACTCCCTCACGTGTACATGTATACACGTCTCTTGGCTGGCTTCTAGGGAACCATCCGACTTCTGAAACCAATGTAGTGAATTCTGGGGGAAGCCCCGACTGGGACTCAACCCCTGATCCAGCGTCTGTCAAGCCAACACCTTAACAGTTACACTAAGAGGTTCGTAGTAGCTACAGTGCATTCAGGAAGTATTCAGACCACATCATTTCCCCCACATTGTTACTTTACAGCCTTATTCTAAAATGTATTAAATATTTCCCTCATCAATCTACACACATGTTGTTTAGAATTTGTATCACATTTATTACAAACAAAAAACAGAAATACCTTCTTGACGTAAGTATTCTGACCCTTTGTTATGAGAATCGAAATTGTGCTCAGGTGCATCCTGTTTCCATTGATCATCCTTGAGATGTTTCTACAACTTGATTGGAGTCAACCTGTGGGGAATTCAATTGATTGGACATGATTTGGATAGGCAAACCACTGTCTATATAAGGTCCCACAGTTGACAGTGCAGAGCAAAAACTAAGCCATGAGGTCGAAGGAATTGTCCGTAGAGCTCCGAGACAGGCAGAGATCTTGGGAAGGGTGCCAAAACATTTCTGCAGCATTTAAGTTCCCCAAGAACACAGTGGCCTCCATCATTCTTAAATAGAAGAAGATTGGAACCACTAAGACTCTTCCTTCAGCTGGCTGCCCAACCAAACTGAGCAATCGGAGGAGAAGGGCCTTGATCGGGGAGGTGACCAAGAACCCAATGGTACTACTCTGACAGAGCTCCCAAGTTCCTCTATGGAGATGGGAAAATCTCTCAGAAGGAAAACCATCTGTGCACCACTCCACCAATCAGGCCTTTATGTTCGAGTGGCCAGACAGAAGCCACTCCTCAGCCCACTTAGAGTTGGTCAAAGGCACCTAAAGGACTCTCAGACCATGAGAAACAACATTCTCTGGTCGGATAAAACCAAGACAGAACTTTGGCCTAAATGCCAAGCGTCACATCTGGAGGAAACTTGCCACCAACCCTATGGTGAAGCACGGTGGTGGAAGCATCACACTGTGGGGATGTTTTACATGATAGTCAGGATGGAGGGAAAGATGAACGGAGCAAAGTACAGAGATCCTTGATGAAAACCTGCTCCAGAGCTCTGACGACCTCAGACTGGGGCGAAGGTTCACCTTCCAACAGGACAATGACCCTAAGCACACAGTCAAGTCAACACAGGAGTGGCTTCGGGACAGGTCTGTGAATGTCCTTGAGTGGCCCAGCCAGAGCCTGGATTTGAAACCAATCGAACATCTCTGGAGAGACCTGAAAATAGCTATCCAGCTACACTCCCCATCCAACCTGACAGAGCTTGAGAGGATCTGCAGAGAAGAATGAGAGGAACACCCCAAATACAGGTGTGCCAAGCATCCCTAAGAAGACTCGAGGCTGTAATCGCTGTCAAAGGTGCTTCAGCAAAGTACTGAGTAAAAGGTCTGAATACTAATATAAATGTGATATTTGCATTTTTTTAATTTTACACATTAGAAAAAACGTCTAAAAATCTGTTTTTGCTTTGTCATTATGGGATATTGTGTGTGGATTGATGAAGGGGAAAACATTATTTAATTAATTTTCGAATAAGGCTGTAACGTAACAAAATGTGGAAAAGATGAGGTCTGAGTACTTTCCGAATGCACTGTAATTCCAAAAATGTATGTAGCAACTGTAGATTCTAGCTTCAAGGTGGATAAATGAGGGATACACTGATTACTGTCTACTTACTATGTGATAGATGCTGTGTTTTGACACTTCAGTCTATTAGCTTCCACAAACTTTACTCATTTCTATAATCCATTGGTCCTTGTGTTGATTTTATAACGAATTTTAAATTCGTATTTACAACGGCGGCCTACCCCAGACCAAACCCGGACGATGGTGGGCCAATTGTGCGCAGCCCTATGGGACTCCCAATCACGACCGGATGTTACAATCCACCGGTGGAAGATAGGGGATTGAGACTAACCTGTACGATCTCCAGCATCTCCGCGCGGCTGATGTATCCGTTCCCATCCAGGTCGTACATGCTGAAGGCCCACTTGAGCTTCTGCTCCAGCTTGCCTCGTGACGTTACGCTCAGCGCGATGATGAACTCCCGGAAGTCTATCGTCCCGTCTGCGTTGGTGTCGAACGTGCGGAAGACGTGCTCGGAAAATTTGGAGGCGTCCCCGTACGGGAAGAAGTTGGCATAGATCTTCTTGAACTCATCCACAGTCAGGTGGCCCGTGGGGCAGTCTTTTAGGAAGCCTCTGTACCACTCCTGGAGCTCGTGGTCAGTGAACTCTGTGTTCTCGCGCAGGTCATTCAGCACCTCCGGCCGTAGCTTGCTGTTCTGTTTGCCCATGGCTGAGGCAGCCCCTCCTCTCGCCCAGTTTGTGTTTCTCTCCCTCCTTCAAGACGAGTCTTTTGACGTTTTCTTGTTTTCTTTCACAGTCTTGTGTTTTCCTCCAATCTGCAACTGACTCCTTTTTCCTGGAGGGGAATGGGCAGGGGGGTTGATGGAAGATAGCCTATAGAGAGGACAGAGAGAGAGAACCTGGTAATAGGGGTACGTACACTAGGTATATTTTTTATCCTTTAGAAGGCTAGGATCCAGTTTGTTTGGAAAGAACCCATGACATCTGGCCAACTCTGAGTTAGCATCTGCATGACAACGTCTGGCCAGCTCTGAGGTAGAATCTGCATGACAACATCTAGCCAGCTCTGAGGTAGAATCTGCATGACAATATCTAGCCAGCTCTGAGGTACAATCTGCATGACAACATCTGGCCAGCTCTGAGGTAGCATCTGCATGACAACATCTAGCCAGCTATGAGGTAGCATCTGCATGACAACGTCTGGCCAGCTCTGAGGTAGAATCTTCATTACAACATCTGGCCAGCTTTGAGGGAATGAGTTAAAAACTGAAGTCTTCAATAATGGTATAATCTGACATGAGTCGACTTATACTTTGAAAACTTCACTGCTGACACACTTTTTTGGGATTGTATTAACAGCGGATTTATTAAAAAATATATATGGTTTTGAGTGAACTATCCCTTTAACATACTCATTCACAAATGAAACAAACAAGAGGTTACTAAGGCAACGAGCAGCTCAAAATATGAAACTCCAGCTGTCCGTAATAAAATACAATGAGATCTACATTTTTAGATAAATCGATTTATGCATCTGATGGAAAACCTACAATACATCAATTAGCTGGTAAATCCTAACTAATTTGCCAATTCATTTGTCTATTAGGAGATGAAAACTTCACATGCAGCGCATATTCATTAGGCATAATTATTGACCTTAAAGAAACATTTTTACATCATCAGGATGTTTTACAATGATGTCTAAATGGTTTTTCAAATACATGTGTGATTTTCCGTGAGTTTAGCTATGCACACTGAGTGTATGGGATTTTCCATAGTCGTGAGTTTAGCTATGCACACTGAGTGTATGTGATTTTCCATAGTCGTGAGTTTAGCTATGCACACTGAGTGTATGTGATATTCCATTGGCGTGAGTTTAGCTATGCACACTGAGGGTATGTGATATTCCATTGTCGTGAGTTTAGCTATGCACACTGAGCGTATGTGATTTTCCATAGTCGTGAGTTTAGCTATGCACACTGAGCGTATGTGATTTTCCATTGTCGTGAGTTTAGCTATGCACACTGAGCGTATGTGATTTTCCATTGTCGTGAGTTTAGCTATGCACACTGAGCGTATGTGATTTTCCATTGTCGTGAGTTTAGCTATGCACACTGAGTGTATGTAATATTCCATTGTCGTGAGTTTAGCTATGCACACTGAGTGTATGTGATTTTCCATTGTCGTGAGTTTAGCTATGCACACTGCGTGTATGTGATTTTCCATTGCCGTGAGTTTAGCTATGCACACTGAGTGTGTGTGATTTTCCATTGTCATGAGTTTAGCTATGCACACTGAGTGTGTGTGATTTTCCATTGTCGTGAGTTTAGCTATGCACACTGAGTGTATGTGATTTTCCATTGTCATGAGTTTAGCTATGCACACTGAGTGTGTGTGATTTTCCATTGTCGTGAGTTTAGCTATGCACACTGAGTGTATGTGATATTACATTGTTGTGAGTTTAGCTATGCACACTGAGTGTATGTGATTTTCCATTGTTGTGAGTTTAGCTATGCACACTGAGTGTATGTGATTTTCCATTGTCGTGAGTTTAGCTATGCACACTGATGTATGGGATTTTCCATTGTCGTGAGTTTAGCTATGCACACTGAGTGTATGTGATATTCCATTGTTGTGATTTTAGCTATGCACACTGAGTGTATGTGATATTCCATTGTTGTGAGTTTAGCTATGCACACTGAGTGTATGTGATATTCCATTGTCATGAGTTTAGCTATGCACACTGAGTGTATGTGATTTTCCATTGTCGTGAGTTTAGCTATGCACACTGAGTGTATGTGATTTTCCATTGTCGTGAGTTTAGCTATGCACACTGAGTGTATGTAATTTTCTATTGTCGTGAGTTTAGCTATGCACACTGAGTGTATGTGATTTTCCATTGTCATGAGTTTAGCTATGCACACTGAGTGTATGTAATTTTCCATTGTCGTGAGTTTAGCTATGCACACTGCGTGTATGTGATTTTCCATTGCCGTGAGTTTAGCTATGCACACTGAGTGTATGTGATATTCCATTGTTGTGAGTTTAGCTATGCACACTGAGTGTATTAGTTGTGTGTATATGCCTTTATTTTTGAGTGTCTGATAATCCATTAATTAATAAGACTGCATTATGATTAATGACAAACAACTACCATCTGCTATAAAATTAACACTAGTTTCAGATGAACTACAGGAAGATGGAAGGTACTATACAGGACATGATGAACTACAGGAAGATGGAACGTACTATACAGGACATGATGAACTACAGGAAGATGGAAGGTACTATATAGGACATGATGAACTACATGAAGATGGAAGGTACTATATAGGACATGATGAACTACAGGAAGATGGAAGGTACTATACAGGACATGATGAACTACAGGAAGATGGAAGGTACCATAGAGGACATGATGAACTACAGGAAGATGGAAGGTACCATAGAGGACATGATGAACTACAGGAAGATGGAAGGTACTATACAGGACATGATGAACTACAGGAAGATGGAAGGTACTATATAGGACATGATGAACTACAGGAAGATGGAAGGTACCATAGAGGACATGATGAACTACAGGAAGATGGAAGGTACCATAGAGGACATGATGAACTACAGGAAGATGGAAGGTACCACAGAGGACATGATGAACTACAGGAAGATGGAAGGTACCATAGAGGACATGATGAACTACAGGAAGATGGAAGGTACCATAGAGGACATGATGAACTACAGGAAGATGGAAGGTACCATAGAGGACATGATGAACTACAGGAAGATGGAAGGTACCACAGAGGACATGATGAACTACAGGAAGATGGAAGGTACCATAGAGGACATGATGAACTACGGGAAGATGGAAGGTACCATAGAGGACATGATGAACTACAGGAAGATGGAAGGTACCACAGAGGACATGATGAACTACAGGAAGATGGAAGGTACCATAGAGGCCATGATGAATAGTTTTAATCAAAGGGATGTGGAATGAGCAAGTTAGAGTTTTTCATCATGGGTCTTGTTCTGGTGGCAGCTCTGCAGAGTGAATCTGATTTTCAACCAAACCTTAATCACACTGCTAACCCTAATGCCTAACCCTAACCTTAAATTAGGAACAAAAAGCTTTTTTTCCCTTCTTTTTTTTATTTGTACAATTTAGCCAGTTTTAACTTTGCAGCTGGCCTATCTAAGGGGAAATCGATCAGTTCTCGTGACAAGACTCGTGACAATAAACGTCAACTTGCATAGAGTCATAATAAGGGCTAACCTACGGCCTGACCCATCTCCTTATGTATTCCTAACCCCCTGTTGCAAAAAGTGACATCCACAAAACATATTACATTTTACATTTATATTTGAGTAATTTAGCAGACACTCTTATCCAGAACGACGTACAGTTGTGAGTGCATACGTCTTCATACTGGTCCCCCGGTGGGAATCAAATCAATATACAACCCAAAAGCCTCCTAGCGTCCCACGCATGTTTTCTTTAACCTAAACACTAAAACTAAGGGCATTTATACACATGAAATTCACTACCCTGGTTTAGTTCCTGGAGTGTTTGTGACAATTCAACAGAATACGTTTTGCTTTCACAAAACAGTTTCAGGGTGCGATTAGCAAGACGCACATTCTACATGACGTTCGTGAGATTGTTTACAACGGGCACAAAAGTTCCACGCGACTCGCGCTGCCGAGTCACAGTACCTGGTAAATTGGTCCTGGATCTTAGACCCACTACTCATGGATCTTGGACCCACTACCAAACGCTCCAGTATCTGGATCATAAGGGGATATGGGAAAGTGGCCTAAAACTAAAACTAAGGGGCTGGATTCAATCCGTGTCGCCGAAGTATCGTGGAAGATCCGCATTAAAATATAAAGGTAATTACCGATTGAGCCGACATATGCAGTGTTTACCGTGAACGCAGTCTCCGCTTTTAATTGCCAATAAAGCGGATCTCGAGCAATACGGATTGAATATAGCCTTAAATAATATTAAAATAAAATAGAAAAATCTGTATACAACTTCAACTAAACAAAAAATAGCGAGTCAGGTCTGAAAAACTAACTGAAACTAAACTGAATTCAAAATACATGTATAATATAAACACTATAATAATCTTGGTGTGTGTCTGTGTGGGAGACCTGCTGGATGGAGCATGCAGAATGTTATTACACTGCAGTCGTTCTCTGTGGAAATCTCATATCAGGGCATTAGAGCCCTGCCACACACACACACATTAAGTGGTGCTGGATGATCATTGACTATAGGAGGGGTCGAATGCTTCGGCCTGCTAGTCAACTCCAATCCAAACTGCTTAATCGGACAAGAGTACAACATAATTTCTGCTGCTTTTTCTCTCATTAGACACACAGTTGTTAGATAGAAACTACGTGTGATTATTTCAAGGATGATGTGCCAATTAGCTGACACTTTTATTTGAAAGCAACTGACAATGATGCTCGCTTACATTTTCCATAAGGGTGGCCCCAGCGGGAATCGAACCCACAACCCTGGAGTAGCAAGTGCCTTCCTTTATCAACTGCGCCACAGAGGACCACATATGTCCCCTATGTTGTTATATACGAATGCAATTGACTGCAGCCCTTTTGATTTGAACCAACAACAAACAAACAAAAAATTGTCATGTGGAACGCTATTTTGGCTGACTGTCATTTTGGCTGACTGTCATTATGGCTGACTGTCATTATGGATGACTGTCATTATGGCTGACTGTCATTTTGGCTGACTGTCATTATGGCTGACTGTCATTATGGATGACTGTCATTATGGCTGACTGTCATTTTGGCTGACTGTCATTATGGCTGACTGTCATTATGGCTGACTGTCATTATGGATGACTGTCATTTTGGCTGACTGTCATTATGGCTGACTGTCATTATGGATGACTGTCATTATGGCTGACTGTCATTATGGATGACTGTCATTTTGGATGACTGTCATTTTGGATGACTGTCATTATGGATGACTGTCATTATGGATGACTGTCATTATGGATGACTGTCATTATGGCTGACTGTCATTATGGATGACTGTCATTTTGGCTGACTGTCATTATGGATGACTGTCATTATGGATGACTGTCATTATGGATGACTGTCATTTTGGATGACTGTCATTATGGATGACTGTCATTATGGCTGACTGTCATTATGGATGACTGTCATTATGGATGACTGTCATTATGGATGACTGTCATTATGGCTGACTGTCATTATGGATGACTGTCATTATGGATGACTGTCATTTTGGATGACTGTCATTATGGATGACTGTCATTATGGATGACTGTCATTTTGGATGACTGTCATTTTGGATGACTGTCATTATGGATGACTGTCATTTTGGATGACTGTCATTTTGGCTGACTGTCATTATGGATGACTGTCATTATGGATGACTGTCATTTTGGCTGACTGTCATTATGGATGACTGTCATTATGGATGACTGTCATTTTGGCTGACTGTCATTTTGGCTGACTATCATTATGGATGACTATCATAATGGATGACTGTCATTATGGATGACTGTCATTATGACAGTTATCCATCCTGTCTGCCCAAAATATGCCCTCTCCTGGGGGTGCTTGTTCCAAGCAAGGGCTGTTCAATTACGTTTCTGAAGGGTTGAAAAACTGTTTTGTTTCTACCTGGTAGTTAATTGCACTCGTCTGGTGTCCCAGGTCTGAATCAGTCCCTTATTAGAAGGAGAGGATGTAAACCAGAAGGGATTCTGCCCCCCAAGACCGACATTGATCATTCTATTTGCCATGTGAATATAGTGTAACAATATGTGCTCCCTCCTTTCCCCCTGGCTTGGCACCCCCTGGCTTGGCACCCCCTGGCTTGGCACCCCCTGGCTTGGCACCCCCTGGCTTGGCTGTGTATCGTATTGGCAGATGCTTGGCACCCCCTGGCTTGGCACCCCCTGGCTTGGCTGTGTATTGTGTTGGCAGGTGCTTGGCACCCCCTAGCTTGGCTGTGTATTGTGTTGGCAGGTGCTTGGCACCCCCTAGCTTGGCTGTGTATCGTATTGGCAGATGCTTGGCACCCCCTGGCTTGGCACCCCCTGGCTTGACTGTGTATTGTGTTGGCAGGTGCTTGGCACCCCCTGGCTTGGTTGTGTATTGTGTTGGCAGGCGCTTGGCACCCCTAGTGCTGTGGTGTTGGCACCACCCGTTGGCTTGGTGTGTGCTTGGCACCCCCTTGTGTTGTGTTGGCAGGTGCTTGGCACCCGTTGGCTTGGCTGTGTATTGTGTTGGCAGATGCTTGGCACCCCCTTGGTTGTGTATTGTGTTGGCAGGTGCTTGGCACCCGTGTGGCTTGGCTGTGTATTGTGTTGGCAGGTGCTTGGCACCCCCTGGCTTGGTTGTGTATTGTGTTGGCAGGCGCTTGGCACCCGTTGGCTTGGCTTTGTATTGTGTTGGCAGGTGCTTGGCACCCCCTGGCTTGGCTGTGTATTGTGTTGGCAGGTGCTTGAAACCCCTGGCTCAGATCCCAGTGAGCCCTTTGTGTGATGGTCCGACAGCTGGCACTATGCCCTCAGAGCCAGGAGGCCAGGGCATCTGCTTTGGGGCCTTCTGGGTGGTTTTCTAAGGACTGCTGCACTCACTACCCCATAATCACAAACTGATTGAATCAATGTTTTTCCACATCATTTAACAGAAAAATGCAATGTGATGACATTGTGGAAAACTGATTGGATTTTTAAAAAAGTCTCAATGTAAAGGAATTTGGTAAATATGTCATTTAAAAAATATTTTAAATCCAATGTGATGGTTAAATTATTTGTTGATTTTCATGTTGAATTATTTTTAGCGGACAACTCAATTAAATGTAAATCAAACTAGATGTTGAACTGAAGGGGTATTGTTTCACCTCACAACAATAGTGAGCGCAGGGTTCAGACTCTTCAACCAGGGCTAGTTAGTTCAATCAAATCTGCACAAAAAAAAAACAATGTTCCTGTCTGCACCTTGAGAAGACTTGCTTCAGATCATATAACTGGGACTAAGCTAACTGGTTTGGGACAGATCAACTGTTGTACATTTTATATGTATTCATGTACACTGAACAAACATATTAACACAACATGCAACAATTTCAAACACGGCGGTGGATAAAAGGGATGGAAACACATTTCTGCACACAATTTGAGCGAATAATCTTTTTGTGCGTATGGAAAAGGTCTGGGAGTCTTTTATTTCGGCTCATGAAAACATGGGACCAACACTTTACATGTTGCGTTTTATATTTTTTGTTGAGTGTATTTTTCTCCGTGCAGGGAAATGCGCTTTTCGAAAGTGCAGGTTTATTGAGGAGACCAAAGTAAACACACTATTGTAACGTTTCTGAAATATTCTCTTCATAACATTGTCGTGTTGCTGTTTGTTGCGACTTGGCTACCTGCCAAACTGTTCATTTATTACTTTTAATAACCATTTAACCAAAACTCTGCATTTAACACATTTAACACGAACATCTTAGTTTTTTTCTCGTTCAACTTTCTCCATTCAACTTTCAACCCCGCACGCTTTAGTACTTGGATACCAACAACCGAGCCAGGCTACCAAGAGCTGAACTCATTCAACGCTCTCTTTGGGTGTTCCCTCCATGGCTGTGGATGCCCCTCCAGCTACTTCTCCCTGTCCTAGTCAATCAACTGCCTGGGCACAGCCTGGCCCACCGCGGCCCCCTTCCCCTGGGCCGTGCTCTCTGGATCAGAGCTCTGTCCCTTTGGCTGTTGAGGCCTGCACACAGCCCTCTTCTCAGGTGAGTTCTTTGGCTCTGGCCTCACAGTCTGCTTTGAGACACGGCAGATGCTGGATCATTCCGGGCTATTGTGATAGGTTCGATGTTGAGGCATATATCTAAACCTGGGGAAAAGACTTTGTGTTTTCCAGGGGCAAAAGTTCAGGATATCACCAGGTTGCTTCCTTCCTGTGTGTCAGGGAATGATACTGTCATGGTTCATGTGGGGTCAAAGTTCAGGACATCATCAGGTTGCTTCCCGAGGCTGTGTCAGGGAATGATACTGTCATGGTTCATGTGGGGTCAAATAGCATTATGAAAGGCAGCTCAGAACAGCTGAAGATGGATTTTAAAGAACTGATTGTTGGTGACAAGTAGTGACCCAAACGCCCCATAATATCTGTCCCTCTGCCTTCCCTAAATGGTGGCATTGAATGGTTCAGCAGGCTTTTATCCCTCCATAACTGGCTATCAGACTATGGCAGCTCTGTGGGTGTATTATTTATTGACCCTTTTGATACCTTCTGGAAACAATGATGGCACTATTAAGAGGATGTGATCCACCCAAATCATTTGGTTTCCTGGGTCCTTTCACAGCATTGTAAGGCTGTGTTGACACAATGACTTATCAATGACCCAAGCCCAGCTCAGCTAATCCCTACCATTGTGTCGCTGCGTTGGCATAATGCTTAAGCAAATGTACATTATCCCAGGGGCGTTGGAAGACAATGTAAGTAACCTAATTTATGTCCCTCTTACTACCCTGAATGGCTCTGCTGACCCTACAGCTATTGTATGCAGCAATCATATGCCTATGAACCATTTATACTGTTAGCACTGAGGTGGTGTGTCCTAGTAGGAAGTCCACTGTGTGCAGCTCACCCTGCACTAACATAAATAACCCAAGCATGTCTACCTCTGCTAAGCTTCCCAGTAAAGCAAGTTAAACTATCAAGAATCCCAGAAAAGGGTTTAAAAATAACTCACATTAACATATGTAGCTTAAGAAACAAGGTTCATGAAATCAATAATTTCCTAGTAACAGATGACATTCATATTCTGACAATCTCTGAAACTCACTTTGATAAAACCTTTGATGATGCTGTCACACCCCGATTTGTTTCACCTGTCCTTGTGCTTGTCTCCACCCCCCTCCAGGTGTAACCCATCCAGGTGTTGCCCATCTTCCCACTATCCTGTGTATTTATACCTGTGTTCTCTGTTTGTCTGTTGCCAGCCATCTTGTCTGGTCAGGTTTTACCAACGTGCTTTTCAGGCTTCCTTTAAAAAAAATCACGTTCTATTTGCTAGTTTTCCTGGTTCTGACTATTCTGCCTGCCCTGACACTGAGCCTGCCTGTCCTGACCCCAAGCCTGCCTGTTGTCCTGTACCTGTCTGACTCTGACCTAATTACGAACCTCTGCCTGCCCTGACCCCGAGCCTGCCTGCTGTCCTGTACCTGTCTGACTCTGACCTAATTACGAACCTCTGCCTGCCCTGACCCCGAGCCTGCCTGCTGTCCTGTACCTGTCTGACTCTGACCTAATTACGAACCTCTGCCTGCCCTGACCCCGAGCCTGCCTGTTGTCCTGTACCTGTCTGACTCTGACCTAATTACGAACCTCTGCCTGTCCTGACCCCGAGCCTGCCTGCGGTCCTGTACCTGTCTGACTCTGACCTAATTATGAACCTCTGCCTGCCCTGACCCCGAGCCTGCCTGCCTGCCATCCTGTGCCTGCCTGACTCTGACCTAATTTCAAACCTCTGCCTGCACTGACCCCGAGCCTGCCTGCCATCCTGTACCTGTCTGACTCTGACCTAATTACAAACCCCTGCCTGTATTCGAACTGCCCTTTGCCTGCCCCGTGTTTACAATAAATTATCTGACAACTGTACAGTCTGCTTCCTGTGTCTGTATCTGGGTCATAGCCTGAGTCGTGATGCAGTGATAGCAATACATGGTTATAAGAACTATAGAAAAGACAGAAATGCCAAAGGTCGAGATGTGGCTGTTTATATTCAGAACCACATTCCTGTAAAGCTTAGAGAGGATCTCATGTTAAATACTGTTGAAGTAATATCAGCCTATCAGGGTTAACAATCAGCCTATCAACAATCAGCCTATCAGGGTTAACAATCAGCCTATCAGGGTTAACAATCAGCCTATCAGGGTTACAAACAGCACAGGAATGAAATCAACCAACATGTATTGATCAAATCTTTACTCTGCGTTCTTAACAACACTATCAGCAAGGCAGGTCTTAAAGGCCCTAGTTTTGTTGCACCTTGACTACTGTTCAGTTGTGTGGTCAGGTGCCACAAAGAGGGACTTAGGAAAATTGCAGTTGACAGCATAGCTGCTCCTTTGATGTACACAGAGAGCTAACATTAATAATATGCATGTTAATCTCTCCTGGCTAAAAGTGGAGGAGAGAATGACTTCATCACCACTTTTATTTGTGAGAGGTGAATGTTGAATGCACATGTTGAATGCACCGAGCAGTTTGCCAGTAGTTTGAACTACTGGCACACAGCTCGGACACCCATGCATACCCCACAAGACATGCCACCAGAGGTCTCTTCACAGTCCCCAAGTCCAGAACAGACTATGGGAGGCGCACGGTACTACATAGAGCCATGACTACATGGAACTCTATTCCACAGTACTACATAGAGCCATGACTACATGGTACTCTATTCCACAGTACTACATAGAGCCATGACTACATGGTACTCTATTCCACAGTACTACATAGAGCCATGACTACATGGTACTCTATTCCACAGTACTACATAGAGCCATGACTACATTGTACTCTATTCCACAGTACTACATAGAGCCATGACTACATGGAACTCTATTCCACAGTACTACATAGAGCCATGACTACATGGTACTCTATTCCACAGTACGACATAGAGCCATGACGACATGGAACTCTATTCCACAGTACTACATAGAGCCATGACTACATGGTACTCTATTCCACAGTACTACATAGAGCCATGACTACATGGTACTCTATTCCACAGTACTACATAGAGCCATGACTATAGGGAACTCTATTCCACAGTACTACATAGAGCCATGACTACATGGTACTCTAATTCCACAGTACTACATAGAGCCATGACTACATGGTACTCTATTCCACAGTACTACATAGAGCCATGACTACATGGTACTCTAATTCCACAGTACTACATAGAGCCATGACTACATGGTACTCTATTCCACAGTACTACATAGAGCCATGACTACATGGTACTCTATTCCACAGTACTACATAGAGCCATGACTACATGGAACTCTATTCCACAGTACTACATAGAGCCATGACTACATGGTACTCTATTCCACAGTACTACATAGAGCCATGACTACATGGTACTCTATTCCACAGTACTACATAGAGCCATGACTACATGGAACTCTATTCCACAGTACTACATAGAGCCATGACTACATGGTACTCTATTCCACAGTACTACATAGAGCCATGACTACATGGAACTCTATTCCACAGTACTACATAGAGCCATGACTACATGGTACTCTATTCCACAGTACTACATAGAGCCATGACTACATGGTACTCTATTCCACAGTACTACATAGAGCCATGACTATAGGGAACTCTATTCCACAGTACTACATAGAGCCATGACTACATGGTACTCTAATTCCACAGTACTACATAGAGCCATGACTACATGGTACTCTATTCCACAGTACTACATAGAGCCATGACTACATGGTACTCTAATTCCACAGTACTACATAGAGCCATGACTACATGGTACTCTATTCCACAGTACTACATAGAGCCATGACTACATGGTACTCTAATTCCACAGTACTACATAGAGCCATGACTACATGGTACTCTATTCCACAGTACTACATAGAGCCATGACTACATGGTACTCTATTCCACAGTACTACATAGAGCCATGACTACATGGAACTCTATTCCACAGTACTACATAGAGCCATGACTACATGGTACTCTATTCCACAGTACTACATAGAGCCATGACTACATGGTACTCTATTCCACAGTACTACATAGAGCCATGACTACATGGAACTCTATTCCACAGTACTACATAGAGCCATGACTACATGGTACTCTATTCCACAGTACTACATAGAGCCATGACTACATGGTACTCTATTCCACAGTACTACATAGAGCCATGACTACATGGAACTCTATTCCACAGTACTACATAGAGCCATGACTACATGGTACTCTATTCCACAGTACTACATAGAGCCATGACTACATGGTACTCTATTCCACAGTACTACATAGAGCCATGACTACATGGTACTCTATTCCACAGTACTACATAGAGCCATGACTACATGGTACTCTATTCCACAGTACTACATAGAGCCATGACTACATGGTACTCTATTCCACAGTACTACATAGAGCCATGACTACATGGTACTCTATTCCACAGTACTACATAGAGCCATGACTACATGGAACTCTATTCCACAGTACTACATAGAGCCATGACTACATGGTACTCTATTCCACAGTACTACATAGAGCCATGACTACATGGTACTCTATTCCACAGTACTACATAGAGCCATGACTACATGGAACTCTATTCCACAGTACTACATAGAGCCATGACTACATGGTACTCTAATTCCACAGTACTACATAGAGCCATGACTACAAGGTACTCTATTCCACAGTACTACATAGAGCCATGACTACATGGTACTCTAATTCCACAGTACTACATAGAGCCATGACTACATGGTACTCTATTCCACAGTACTACATAGAGCCATGACTACATGGTACTCTATTCCACAGTACTACATAGAGCCATGACTACATGGTACTCTATTCCACAGTACTACATAGAGCCATGACTACATGGTACTCTATTCCACAGTACTACATAGAGCCATGACTACATGGTACTCTAATTCCACAGTACTACATAGAGCCATGACTACATGGTACTCTATTCCACAGTACTACATAGAGCCATGACTACATGGAACTCTATTCCACAGTACTACATAGAGCCATGACTACATGGTACTCTATTCCACAGTACTACATAGAGCCATGACTACATGGAACTCTATTCCACAGTACTACATAGAGCCATGACTACATGGTACTCTATTCCACATCAAGTAACTGATGCAAATAGTAGAATCAGATTTTAAAAAACAGATACAAAAACAGCTTATGGAACAGCAGGGACTGTGAAGAGACACACACACACAGAGGTACAGACACATGCATACAAACACACAATAACATACGCACTATACACAATGTTGTGGCTATGTTTTAGTAGAGTAGGGGCCTGAGGGCACACACTTCAAATGTAGTGAAATCTGTTGTGAATGTCTTGTAATGTTTAAAAAAATATTATAACTGGTTTATTTTTGCTGGACCCCAGGAAAAGTAGGTGATGCCTTGGCAGCAGTTAATGGGGATCCATAATAAATCCAACTCAAACTGTAACGTTTAAAGTCACATTGCTCAATGCTCTGGCCACATCTGCAGTGACCGAGGGTTAGCTCAATGATTGTGTTCATGTCTGAAAAAGTTATATACATTATTTACTTCCTGATTTACCTTCAACCTGACAATTGTGTTACTTTATATTACATTGACTAATTATATTACTTTGACATTACATTCACTATTAATAATGCTTTATGACATCACATTCACTATTAATAATGCTTTATGACATCACATTCACTATTAGTAATGCTTTATGACATCACATGCACTATGAATAATGCTTTATGACATCACATTCACTATTAGTAATGCTTTATGACATCACATTCACTATTAGTAATGCTTTATGACATCACATTCACTATGAATAATGCTTTATGACATCACATTCACTATTAGTAATGCTTTATGACATCACATTCACTATTAGTAATGCTTTATGACATCACATGCACTATGAATAATGCTTTATGACTTTACATTCACTATTAGTAATGCTTTATGACATCACATTCACTATTAGTAATGCTTTATGACATCACATTCACTATTAGTAATACTTTCTACCTTCCCCTCCTCTAATCCCGATTCCCTCCTTTACTGAGTGCCTCCTCTCTCCTTATCTAATAACCAGGAAGGAAGAATAAGGAAGGAGAACTAGATACCAATCTCTAACTTCCTGGGATACACAAACACATCATAACACTGGAGTCTTGTTTAAATGATGAGTTGAGTTGTAACTTAAGCAAATACATGTTGTGATTAAAGATAGGAGGGGAGTGCCTTAGTTTTTGTCAGCCAGTCAGAATGATTAGACTAAGTCTGAAAGGAGTGTGACTTATCTGGACAGGGTGAGTCTTTAGGAAACATACAGTAGTGTATGATCCATCATTTTAAACATTCTGGAAATGATTCAGAAAAATAAATCATCCAATCATCATAATAAGAAACATTTAGGGGGTGGGACAACAACAAGGAATAAGAAAAACAGGAAGTGGAAAATCGAGCAGCCCCAAAATATCCTGTGGGCTGCTGGGTAACAAAACGGCCATCCACTTCCTGGTGTGGGGTTTTGGCCATCGCATCCGTTCATCGAGGGAAGGAAGTCATTGTGGATGACAATAGGCTTGGAGAGCATACCCAGCCTGGACACACACACACACACACAGAGTGTGGAAGGATCTATTTTTATTACTGTAGCACATTGATTGAAATGTAAAATCTGTGTCCTGTGTCTCACCACATTAAGTATTTTGTATAAATAACTTCCTTAATATCTTTCTCTCAACTTCTGTTTCTGTCTAACGGGGTATGCCTTCTCCCAGGGTGCACCACACATGAAATGAGATGACACTGCACACTCTTAAAAGCCCAGTGCAGCCAAAAGTGTGATTTTCTTTTGTGATAATATCCTTTTAGTGTCAGAGCTGTATGGAAAGACCTACCTGAAATTTCAGCCTGTTTTGGTGGGATGGAGTTTTGGCCTGTGTGATGACATCACCAGGTGGAAAATTAGTTAAAGATGAACTCCAGGATCTTAACCTCAATAAATGCCTAACATATAGTACGAATTGGATTCGTGACTTAGTACAATACCTAGGATAGGATAAGTAATCCTTCTCACCCCCCCCCTTTAAGATTTAGATGCACTATTGTAAAGTGACTATTCTACTGGATGTCATAAGGTGAATGCACCAATTTGTAAGTCGCTCTGGATAAGAGCGTCTGCTAAATGACTTAAATGTAAATGTAAATACACAACAAAAACAGGGATTACTTTCAGAACCACTGGCTGAAATTAAACAAAAGTTTGACAGTGTAGGCCTCCTGAGTGGCGCAGTGGTCTAAGGCTCTGAATCGCAGTGCTAGCTGCTATTTTTGTGTCTTTTTGCCTATTTTACTTGAAAACAATAGCAGTAAGGTGCTTAATTGTCACCCAGAAAGGATTTGATATTGAGATAAAAACGGCCGCATTGGACCTTTAAAGCAACACTATTAGGACACAGGGCTACATTCAGTAGCCAAACGTTATCGAACATTGCAGATACAAGTGCCACAAACAGCCAATGGGATGCTTTGATGTGCATACATGTCAGGCATGTTTATTCTACATTCTACAGCATAGTCCTATCTGAACGTTCCAAAAGGTTGTGTCCTGCTGAACGCTCCCCAAGACGGGAAGGGCGAGCGATTTCCTGTGAAAACACGATGTTAGGAAACGGAATTCCCCACCGTACCTCTCCCCTATCTTAGGGACACGTTCTGAATGTCTCCGTGTTGCTAATGACTTACTGTAACACGTCTACCTGCACTCGTCCCTCCTTTTAAAATTCACCTCTGTTTTTAGTTGATACAATGCAAGGAGACCAACAGAGACCCTCCAGTGGAGCGGTACGTTCTAAAGCTGTCAATCATAGGACATGATGCCAGTTCCTCAGTCATTATCAGTGACAGTCATGATGTTTAGGGCAGCTCTAACCTTTTCGAAAGTGTGCTAACCACAAATTGCTCAATAAATTCAGGACATCGCTAGACTTCAGTGATCGAGACAGTTCATAGTATTTATCGTAGACTCCCTTTGCAACGTTAAAATAAACAATAAGGAGTTGACACAATAACAGATTGCCCGAGGGGCCATCTTGGCCCCCTCTGTGTACAGCACCACTTTCAACTACAATCCAACTCAGTGAAGCACGTTTCAGGGTATCCAATCAATCCCAATGTTTTCACACAGAGAGAGATGATCCCTTTGGCTTTGAGCTCAGTTCCTTCCTCTGGCACTTGCAGGCTTCTTGTGTGTTGTGCGGAATCTATAATAATTAGTGTTAGGTTTCTAGCTCACTGTCCTTTTAAACGCAAGTCCTTGGCTTGAAGCACCATTATATTTATATTAAATTAATGCGTGAATAAAATTAAAGGATTTCACTATCAGACAAGTCAGGTGACGTACTGATTTAATCAATGCATCAAATGTTCTAAAGCAGAATTTGGTGAAAAAAAACAGGACTGATGATTTTTGCAACGTCAGTTCCAAATTAATTTCCAAATGTGTTAGTACACTACTGTATAGCTACCAACCATATCATATATATATATTTTTTTTTAAACAGCAAAAAATGTCATTACCAAAAGGAATGCATTTGATAGTCCCTGAATAGTTTTTTTGACTTTCTCCAGTTCAACCATTCGTAACGGCCAATTACAATAGCGGCCAATTACAACAGGGGCCAATTACAACAGGGGCCAATTACAACAGGGGCCAATAACAACAGCGGCCAATTACAACAGCGGCCAATTACAACAGGGGCCAATTACAACAGGGGCCAATTACAACAGGGGCCAATTACAACAGGGGCCAATAACAACAGCGGCCAATTACAACAGCGGCCAATTACAACAGGGGCCAATTACAACAGGGGCCAATTACAACAGGGGCCAATTACAACAGCTAAACTCTAAAGTCCTAATGGCAGCAGGTCCTTAATACATGGAGACAGGGGATCCCTATCGTCACATATCAAATACAAAAACACTCAGACAGACAGACAGACATACAGAAAGACAGACAGGGGATCCCTATCGTCACATATCAAATACAAAAACACTCAGACAGACAAACAGACATACAGACAGACAGACAGACAGACAGGGGATCCCTATCGTCACATATCAAATACAAAAACACTCAGACAGACAGACAGACAGACAGACAGACAGACAGACAGACAGGGGATCCCTATCGTCACATATCAAATACAAAAACACTCAGACAGACAGACAGACAGACAGACAGACAGACAGACAGACAGACAGACAGACAGACAGACAGACAGACAGACAGACAGACAGACAGGGGATCCCTATCGTCACATATCAAATACAAAAACACAGATAAACACTCAGACAGACAGACAGACAGACAGACAGACAGACAGACAGACAGACAGACAGACAGACAGACAGACAGACAGACAGACAGGGATCCCTATCGACATATCAAATACAAAAACACAGATAAACACTCAGACAGACAGACAGACAGACAGACAGACAGACAGACAGACAGACAGACAGACAGACAGGACACACACAGATAGACAGGACACACAGAAGCACAGACAGACAGGACAGACAGATGCACAGACAGACAGACAGACAGACAGACAGACAGACAGACAGACAGACAGACAGTACACACAGACAGAGAGGACACACACACACACACACACACACTCCAAATAACAGCTACACATGCAATAGTTTTTGCATGACTTTCAAATGTTCCTCTCTTTCTCTCTCCCAGAATAAGCGTGCATATCTGGTCAGCTTACCACATGGAACTCTGACTCCCTCTTCTTCTCTCCACTGTCTTCTCTAAGCCAGAGTGTAACAGGATTCAGAGGGGCTCATCTGATCTGATCATAGTCGAGGCCCCCAGGCAAAACCACCGCTACTCCGCCACTAAGTACTGCCTAACGACGTCACTCCCGGGAGAAATAGAGAGAAGTGAGGGTAATTCTCTCACTGCGGCAGGCAGGAGACATTCACCAGATCCCCACACATCCCACAATCCCTCCCTCCTCCTCTAACAGGGTCACTACCCCTCCCAGCACTCACTCACACACACACGTAAACACACACACACACACACACACACACACACACACACACACACACACACACACACACACACACACACACACACACACACACACACACACACACACACACACACACACACACACACACACACACACACACACACACACACACACACACACACATACATACACACACACACACGTAAACACACACACACATGTAAACACGCACACACACACACACACACGCGTAAAACCACACACACATGTAAACACACACACACATGTAAACACACACACACACAGTCGCTCCTCCCAGCAGGCTTGACGGCTAACACACTCTGACTGGAGGATGCAGTCAGTTCAGAGATAAGTTAACATACTGTATTAGAACACATTCAGGCATAACATACTGTATTAGAACACATTCAGGCATAACATACTGTATTAGAACACATTCAGGCATAACATACTGTATTAGAACACATTCAGGCATAACATACTGTATTAGAACACATTCAGACATAACATACTGTTTTAGAACACATTCAGACATAACATACTGTATTAGAACACATTCAGACATAACATACTGTATTAGAACACATTCAGGCATAACATACTGTATTAGAACACATTCAGGCATAACATACTGTATTAGAACACATTCAGGCATAACATACTGTATTAGAACACATTCAGGCATAACATACTGTATTAGAACACATTCAGGCATAACATACTGTATTAGAACACATTCAGGCATAACATACTGTATTAGAACACATTCAGGCATAACATACTGTATTAGAACACATTCAGGCATAACATACTGGATTAGAACACATTCAGACATAACATACTGTATTAGAGCACATTCAGGCATAACATACTGTATTAGAACACATTCAGGCATAACATACTGTATTAGAACACATTCAGACATAACATACTGTATTAGAACACATTCAGACATAACATACTGTATTAGAACACATTCAGACATAACATACTGTATTAGAACACATTCAGGCATAACATACTGTATTAGAACACATTCAGGCATAACATACTGTATTAGAACACATTCAGGCATAACATACTGTATTAGAACACATTCAGACATAACATACTGTATTAGAACACATTCAGGCATAACATACTGTATTAAGGCACATTCAGACATAACATACTGTATTAGAACACATTCAGGCATAACATACTGTATTAGAACACATTCAGGCATACCATACTGTATTAGAACACATTCAGGTATAACATACTGTATTAGAACACATTCAGGCATAACATACTGTATTAGAACACATTCAGACATAACATACTGTATTAGAACACATTCAGGCATAACATACTGTATTAGAACACATTCAGGCATAACATACTGTATTAGAACACATTCAGCCATAACATACTGTATTAGAACACATTCAGACATAACATACTGTATTAGAACACATTCAGACATAACATACTGTATTAAGGCACATTCAGGCATAACATACTGTATTAGAACACATTCAGGTATAACATACTGTATTAGAACACATTCAGGCATAACATACTGTATTAGAACACATTCAGACATAACATACTGTATTAGAACACATTCAGGCATAACATACTGTATTAGAACACATTCAGACATAACATACTGTATTAGAACACATTCAGACATAACATACTGTATTAAGGCACATTCAGGCATAACATACTGTATTAGAACACATTCAGGCATAACATACTGTATTAAGACACATTCAGGCATAACATACTGTATTAGAACACATTCAGGCATAACATACTGTATTAGAACACATTCAGGCATAACATACTGTATTAGAACACATTCAGGCATAACATACTGTATTAGAACACATTCAGACATAACATACTGTATTAGAACACATTCAGACATAACATACTGTATTAGAACACATTCAGGCATAACATATTGTATTAGAACACATGCAGGCATAACATAATGTATTAGAACACATGCAGGCATAACATACTGTATTAGAACACATTCAGGCATAACATACTGTATTAAGACACATTCAGGCATAACATACTGTATTAGAACACATTCAGGCATAACATACTGTATTAAGGCACATTCAGACATAACATACTGTATTAGAACACATTCAGGCATAACATACTGTATTAGAACACATTCAGGCATACCATACTGTATTAGAACACATTCAGGCATAACATACTGTATTAGAACACATTCAGACATAACATACTGTATTAGAACACATTCAGGCATAACATACTGTATTAGAACACATTCAGACATAACATACTGTATTAGAACACATTCAATCATAACATACTGTATTAGAACACATTCAGGCATAACATACTGTATTAGAACACATTCAGGCATAACATACTGGATTAGAACACATTCAGACATAACATACTGTATTAGAACACATTCAATCATAACATACTGTATTAGAACACATTCAGGCATAACATACTGTATTAGAACACATTCAGGCATAACATACTGTATTAGAACACATTCAGACATAACATACTGTATTAGAACACATTCAGGCATAACATACTGTATTAGAACACATTCAGACATAACATACTGTATTAGAACACATTCAGGCATAACATACTGTATTAGAACACATTCAGGCATAACATACTGTATTAGAACACATTCAGGCATAACATACTGTATTAGAACACATTCAGGCATAACATACTGTATTAGAACACATTCAGGCATAACATACTGTATTAGAACACATTCAGGCATAACATACTGTATTAGAACACATTCAGGCATAACATACTGTATTAGAACACATTCAGACATAACATACTGTATTAGAACACATTCAGACATAACATACTGTATTAGAACACATTCAGACATAACATACTGTATTAGAACACATTCAGGCATAACATACTGTATTAGAACACATTCAGGCATAACATACTGTATTAGAACACATTCAGGCATAACATACTGTATTAGAACACATTCAGACATAACATACTGTATTAGAACACATTCAGGCATAACATACTGTATTAGAATACATTCAGACATAACATACTGTTTTAGAACACATTCAGACATAACATACTGGATTTGAACACATTCAGGCATAACATACTGGATTAGAATACATTCAGACATAACATACTGTTTTAGAACACATTCAGGCATAACATACTGTATTAAGGCACATCAAATCATACTGACAAGACCAAACTGGTAGTGGGTGTGGGGAAGTTTTTTTTTCTCCATTAAAAAAAGAGAGGTTTCACAGACTTGACAAGGAGAGCTTTGGACCGAAACAAACAAAAGACACTGCAATTAAGGAACATACCTGGGTGTAAATATTAATTGTAGTTTTCTTTCAAATACTTGAAAGGATCCTGAGGCTAGCCTGGCGCAACAGAGCCAATGGAATGCTGTTTTTATTTTATTAGGTCAATCAGTTATGAACAAATTCTTATTTTCAATGACAGCCTAGGAACAGTGGGTTAACAGCCTTATTCAGGGGTAGAACAAAAACGTTTAAGTTCTCAGCTCGGGGATTTGACCTTTCAACCTTTTGGTTTCTAGTCCAACGCTCTAACCACTAGGCTACCTGAACCCAGGTCTACATTTGTGAAACAATGAACTTTCTTACTACCCAGTCTTACTAACGACATACAACACACACACAACAACGAGAGAGGAGATTGACTAGGAGAACCCTTGACTAGGAGAACACTTTGACTGAAATGTTTCTCACATCTAACTTCTTACAAACTTCACAAGTTTATTCAATGAGAATAACAGGACATGGAGAGATCTAAACACGTCGAGGTCTGGTGGCTTTCAGTAAGGACACAATGACTGTCAAACTCTGTGTTACACAATAGTATTAATATGACTATTTTAGCCCTAAATGTATAATCATCAACTCTGCCAGACAGACACTTGGCTTTCCACTCCATAGTCTTTTTCCATGAGACCCTGACGGTTTTATAGTGTAATTATGTAAATGTCTGACAGTTAAATCACTGTGAAAAATGAGACTTTGAATGCTTTTTATTCTTTGTTTAACATTCTATTGGTGTGGCTGAAAAGGGTCAAGTGAGAGTTGGTTTCAGCTTTATTATCAACTGTCATCACCCCAATCTGCTAATAATAATAACAACAACAACAACAATAACAATATCAATAATAATAATAACAAGAATAATAATAATAATGATAATAACAATAATACTAATAATGATAATAATAACAATAATAACACTAATACTAATAATAATAACAATAATAACAATAATAATAATAACAATAATAATAACAATAACAATAATAATAATAACAATAATAATAATAACAATAATAACAATAATAACAATAATACTAATAATGATAATAATAACAATAATAACACTAATACTAATAATAATAATAACAATACCAATAACAATAACAATAATAACAATCATACTAATAATAATAATAATAATAATAACCATATTCATAACAATAATAACAATAATAATCATAACAATAATAACAATAATAATAATAATAACAATAATAACAACAATACTAATAATACTAATAATGATAATAATAATAATAATAACCATCATCATAACAATAATAATAACAATAACAATAATAACAATAATAACAACAATAATAATAATACTAATAATGATAATAATAATAATAATAACAATAATCATAACAATAATAATTCAGATTGTATAACGCTCTTCATTACATGAATAATCTCAAAGGGCTTTCAAGCAACAACAAAAAAGACAATCAATTTAGAAAAACAACATCATTCATAACACTCATAATGCCATTTCAAACTCCCGTTTAGCCTCGTTTATACCTGGTGCTAACATGGGTCCTTTGTCCTGATCCCGTCTACATTCTGATTGTCTGATGTCCTCACCACTAATAGATGTCAGTCTGATGTCCCAGTCACTAATAGATGTCAGTCTGATGTCCTCATCACTAATAGATGTCAGTCTGTTGTCCCAGTCACTAATAGATGTCAGTCTGATGTCCCAGTCACTAATAGATGTCAGTCTGATGTCCTCATCACTAATCGATGTCAGTCTGATGTCCTCATCACTAATAGATATGTCTGATGTCCTCACCACTAATAGATGTCAGTCTGATGTTCCTGTCTCTAATAGATGCCAGTCTGATGTCCCAGTCACTAATAGTTGTCAGTCTGATGTCCCAGTCACTAATAGATGTCAGTCTGATGTCCTCATCACTAATAGTTGTCAGTCTGATGTCCCAGTCACTAATAGATGTCAGTCTGATGTCCTCATCACTAATTGACGTCAGTCTGATGTCCCAGTCACTAATAGATGTCAGTCTGATCTCCCCGTCACTAATAGATGTCAGTCTGATGTCCTCATCACTAATAAATGTCAGTCTGATGTCCTCACCACTAATATATGTCAGTCTGATATTCCTGTCACTAATAGATGTCAGTCTGATGTCCCAGTCACTAATAGATGTCAGTCTGATGTCCTCACCACTAATAGATGTCAGTCCGATGTCCTCACCACTAATAGATGTCAGTCTGATGTCCTCATCTCTAATAGATGTCAGTCTGATGTCCCAGTCACTAATAGATGTCAGTCTGATGTCCTCATCACTAATAGATATGTCTGATGTCCTCATCACTAATAGATGTCAGTCTGATGTCCCAGTCACTAATAGATGTCAGTCTGATGTCCTCATCACTAATAGATGTCAGTCTGAAGTCCCAGTCACTAATAGATATTAGTCTGATGTCCTCACCACTAATAGATGTCAGTCTGTTGTTCCAGTCACTAATAGATGTCAGTCTGATGTCCTCATCACTAAACAAAATGTCTGATGTCCTCATCACGAATAGATGTCAGTCTGATGTCATCATCACTACTAGATGTCAGTCTGATGTCCCCATCACTAATATATGTCAGTCTGATGTCCATGTCACTAATAGATGTCAGTATGATGTCCTCACCACTAATAGATGTCAGTCTGATGTCCTCATCACTAATAGATGTCAGTCTGATGCCCTCATCACTAATATATGTCAGTCTGATGTCCTCACCACTAATATATGTCAGTCTGATGTCCTCACCACTAATATATGTCAGTCTGATATTCCTGTCACTAATAGATGTCATTCTGATGTCCCAGTCATGAATATATGTCAGTCTGATGTCCTCATCACTAATAGATGTCATTCTGATGTCCCAGTCACTAATAGATGTCAGTCTGATGTCCTCATCACTAATAGATGTCAGTCCGATGTCCTCACCACTAATAGATGTCATTCTGATGTCCCGGTCACTAATAGATGTCAGTCTGAAGTCCCGGTCACTAATAGATGTCAGTCTGATGTCCTCATCACTAATAGATGTCAGTCTGATGTCCCAGTCACTAACGGATGTCAGTCTGATGTCCTCATCACTAATAGATATCAGTCTGATGTCCTCATCACTAATAGATATCAGTCTGATGTCCCCGTCACTAATAGATGTCAGTCTGATGTCCTCACCACTGATAGATGTCAGTCTGATGTCCCAATCACTAATAGATGTCAGTCTGATGTCCCCGTCACTAATAGATGTCAGTCTGATGTCCTCATCACTAATAGATGTCAGTCTGATGTCCCAGTCACTAATAGATGTCAGTCTGATGTCCTCATCACTAATTGACGTCAGTCTGATGTCCCAGTCACTAATAGATGTCAGTCTGATCTCCCCGTCACTAATAGATGTCAGTCTGATGTCCTCATCACTAATAAATGTCAGTCTGATGTCCTCACCACTAATATATGTCAGTCTGATATTCCTGTCACTAATAGATGTCAGTCTGATGTCCCAGTCACTAATAGATGTCAGTCTGATGTCCTCACCACTAATAGATGTCAGTCCGATGTCCTCACCACTAATAGATGTCAGTCTGATGTCCTCATCTCTAATAGATGTCAGTCTGATATCCCAGTCACTAATAGATGTCAGTCTGATGTCCTCATCACTAATAGATATGTCTGATGTCCTCATCACTAATAGATGTCAGTCTGATGTCCCAGTCACTAATAGATGTCAGTCTGATGTCCTCATCACTAATAGATGTCAGTCTGAAGTCCCAGTCACTAATAGATATCAGTCTGATGTCCTCACCACTAATAGATGTCAGTCTGTTGTTCCAGTCACTAATAGATGTCAGTCTGATGTCCTCATCACTAAACGAAATGTCTGATGTCCTCATCACGAATAGATGTCAGTCTGATGTCATCATCACTACTAGATGTCAGTCTGATGTCCCCATCACTAATAGATGTCAGTCTGATGTCCATGTCACTAATAGATGTCAGTCTGATGTCCTCACCACTAATAGATGTCAGTCTGATGTCCTCATCACTAATAGATGTCAGTCTGATGCCCTCATCACTAATATATGTCAGTCTGATGTCCTCACCACTAATATATGTCAGTCTAATGTCCTCACCACTAATATATGTCAGTCTGATATTCCTGTCACTAATAGATGTCATTCTGATGTCCCAGTCATGAATATATGTCAGTCTGATGTCCTCATCACTAATAGATGTCATTCTGATGTCCCAGTCACTAATAGATGTCAGTCTGATGTCCTCATCACTAATAGATGTCAGTCCGATGTCCTCACCACTAATAGATGTCATTCTGATGTCCCGGTGACTAATAGATGTCAGTCTGAAGTCCCGGTCACTAATAGATGTCAGTCTGATGTCCTCATCACTAATAGATGTCAGTCTGATGTCCCAGTCACTAACAGATGTCAGTCTGATGTCCTCATCACTAATAGATATCAGTCTGATGTCCTCATCACTAATAGATATCAGTCTGATGTCCCCGTCACTAATAGATGTCAGTCTGATGTCCTCACCACTGATAGATGTCAGTCTGATGTCCCAATCACTAATAGATGTCAGTCTGATGTCCCCGTCACTAATAGATGTCAGTCTGATGTCCTCATCACTAATAGATGTCAGTCTGATGTCCCCGTCACTAATAGATGTCAGTCTGATGTCCTCATCACTAATAGATGTCAGTCTGATGTCCCAGTCACTAATAGATGTCAGTTTGATGTCCTCACCACTGATAGATGTCAGTCTGATGTCCCAATCACTAATAGATGTCAGTCTGATGTCCCCGTCACTAATAGATGTCAGTTTGATGTCCTCATCACTAATAGATGTCAGTCTGATGTCCTCATCACTAATAGATGTCAGTTTGATGTCCTCACCACTAATAGAAGTCAGTCTGATATTCCTGTCTCTAATAGATGCCAGTCTGATGTCCCAGTCACTAATAGATGTCAGTCTGATGTCCTCATCACTAATAGATATGTGTGATGTCCTCATCACTAATATATGTCAGTCTGATGTCCCAGTCACTAATAGATGTCAGTCTGATGTCCTCATCACTAATAGATGTCAGTCTGATGTCCCAGTCACTAATAGATGTCAGTCTGATGTCCTCATCACTAATCGATATGTCTGATGTCCTCATCACTAATAGATGTCAGTCTGATGTCCCAGTCACTAATAGATGTCAGTCTGATGTCCCAGTCACTAATAGATGTCAGTCTGATGTCCTCATCACTAATAGATGTCATTCTGATGTCCCAGTCACTAATATATGTCAGTCTGATGTCCTCATCACTAATAGATGTCAGTCTAATGTCCTCACCACTAATAGATGTCAGTCTGATGTCCCCGTCACTAATAGATGTCAGTCTGATGTCCTCATCACTAATAGATGTCAATCTGATGTCCTCACCACAAATATATGTCAGTCTGATATTCCTGTCACTAATAGATGCATTCTGATGTCCCAGTCACTAATAGATGTCAGTCTGATGTCCTCATTACTAATAGATGTCAGTCTGATGTCCTCACCACTAATATATGTCAGTCTGATATTCCTGTCACTAATAGATGTCAGTCTGATGTCCCAGTCACTAATAGATGTCAGTCTGATCTCCTCATCACTAATAGATATGTCTGATGTCCTCATCACTAATAGATGTCAGTCTGATGTCCCAGTCACTAATAGATGTCAGTCTGATGTCCTCATCACTAATAGATGTCAGTCTGATGTCCCAGTCACTAATAGATGTCAGTCTGATGTCCCCACCACTAATAGATGTCAGTCCGATGTCCTCACCACTAATAGATGTCAGTCTGATGTCCTCATCTCTAATAGATGTCAGTCTGATGTCCCAGTCACTAATAGATGTCAGTCTGATGTCCTCTTCACTAATAGATATGTCTGATGTCCTCATCACTAATAGATGTCAGTCTGATGTCCCAGTCACTAATAGATGTCAGTCTGATGTCCTCATCACTAATAGATGTCAGTCTGAAGTCCCAGTCACTAATAGATATCAGTCTGATGTCCTCACCACTAATAGATGTCAGTCTGTTGTCCCAGTCACTAATATATGTCAGTCTGATGTCCCAGTCACTAATAGATGTCAGTCTGATGTCCTCATCACTAATCGATATGTCTGATGTCCTCATCACTAATAGATGTCAGTCTGATGTCATCATCACTACTAGATGTCAGTCTGATGTCCCCATCACTAATAGATGTCAGTCTGATGTCCCTGTCACTAATAGATGTCAGTCTGATGTCCTCATCACTAATAGATGTCAGTCTGATGTCCCCGTCACACATAGATGTCAGTCTGATGTCCTCATCACTAATAGATATCAGTCTGATGTCGTCATCACTAATAGATGTCAGTCTGATGTCCTCATCACTAATAGATGTCAGTCTGATGTCCCAGTCACTAATAGATGTCAGTCTGATGTCCCCGTCACTAATATATGTCAGTCTGATGTCCTCATCACTAATATATGTCAGTCTGATGTCCTCATCACTAATAGATGTCAGTCTAATGTCCTCACCACTAATAGATGCCAGTCTGATGTTCCTGTCTCTAATAGATGCCAGTCTGTTGTCCCAGTCACTAATAGATGTCAGTCTGATGTCCTCATCACTAATAGATGTCAGTCTGATGTCCTCACCACTAATATATGTCAGTCTGATATTCCTGTCACTAATAGATGTCAGTCTGATGTCCTCACCACTAATAGATGTCAGTCCGATGTCCTCACCACTAATAGATGTCAGTCTGATGTCCTCATCTCTAATAGATGTCAGTCTGATGTCCCAGTCACTAATAGATATCAGTCTGATGTCCTCACCACTAATAGATGTCAGTCTGTTGTCCCAGTCACTAATAGATGTCAGTCTGATGTCCTCATCACTAATCGTATGGCTGATTTCCTCATCACTAATAGATGTCAGTCTGATGTCATCATCACTACTAGATGTCAGTCTGATGTCCCCATCACTAATATATGTCAGTCTGATGTCCCAGTCACTAATATATGTCAGTCTGATGTCCCAGTCACTAATAGATGTCAGTCTGTTGTCCCAGTCACTAATAGATGTCAGTCTGATGTCCCAGTCACTAATAGATGTCAGTCTGATGTCCTCATCACTAATCGATATGGCTGATTTCCTCATCACTAATAGATGTCAGTCTGATGTCATCATCACTACTAGATGTCAGTCTGATGTCCCCATCACTAATATATGTCAGTCTGATGTCCTCATCACTAATATATGTCAGTCTGATGTCCTCACCACTAATAGATGTCAGTCTGTTGTCCCAGTCACTAATAGATGTCAGTCTGATGTCCCAGTCACTAATAGATGTCAGTCTGATGTCCTCATCACTAATCGATATGGCTGATGTCCTCATCACTAATAGATGTCAGTCTGATGTCATCATCACTACTAGATGTCAGTCTGATGTCCCCATCACTAATATATGTCAGTCTGATGTCCTCATCACTAATATATGTCAGTCTGATGTCCCAGTCACTAATAGATGTCAGTCTGATGTCCTCATCACTAATAGATGTCAGTCTGTTGTCCCAGTCACTAATAGATGTCAGTCTGATATCCCAGTCACTAATAGATGTCAGTCTGATGTCCTCATCACTAATAGATATGTCTGATGTCCCCGTCACTAATAGATGTCAGTTTGATGTCCTCATCACTAATAGATGTCAGTCTGATGTCCTCATCACTAATAGATGTCAGTTTGATGTCCTCACCACTAATAGATGTCAGTCTGATGTTCCTGTCTCTAATAGATGCCAGTCTGATGTCCCAGTCACTAATAGATGTCAGTCTGATGTCCTCATCACTAATAGATATGTCATGTCCTCATCACTAATATATGTCAGTCTGATGTCCCAGTCACTAATAGATGTCAGTCTGATGTCCTCATCACTAATAGATGTCAGTCTGATGTCCCAGTCACTAATAGATGTCAGTCTGATGTCCTCATCACTAATCGATATGTCTGATGTCCTCATCACTAATAGATGTCAGTCTGATGTCCCAGTCACTAATAGATGTCAGTCTGATGTCCCAGTCACTAATAGATGTCAGTCTGATGTCCTCATCACTAATAGATGTCATTCTGATGTCCCAGTCACTAATATATGTCAGTCTGATGTCCTCATCACTAATAGATGTCAGTCTAATGTCCTCACCACTAATAGATATCAGTCTGATGTCCCCGTCACTAATAGATGTCAGTCTGATGTCCTCATCACTAATAGATGTCAGTCTGATGTCCTCACCACAAATATATGTCAGTCTGATATTCCTGTCACTAATAGATGACATTCTGATGTCCCAGTCACTAATAGATGTCAGTCTGATGTCCTCATTACTAATAGATGTCAGTCTGATGTCCTCACCACTAATATATGTCAGTCTGATATTCCTGTCACTAATAGATGTCAGTCTGATGTCCCAGTCACTAATAGATGTCAGTCTGATCTCCTCATCACTAATAGATATGTCTGATGTCCTCATCACTAATAGATGTCAGTCTGATGTCCCAGTCACTAATAGATGTCAGTCTGATGTCCTCATCACTAATAGATATCAGTCTGATGTCCCAGTCACTAATAGATATCAGTCTGATGTCCTCACCACTAATAGATGTCAGTCTGATGTCCTCACCACTAATATATGTCAGTCTGATATTCCTGTCACTAATAGATGTCAGTCTGATGTCCCAGTCACTAATAGATGTCAGTCTGATGTCCTCATCACTACTAGATGTCAGTCTGATGTCCCCATCACTAATAGATGTCAGTCTGATGTCCCCGTCACTAATAGATGTCAGTCTGATGTCCTCATCTCTAATAGATGTCAGTCTGATGTCCCAGTCACTAATAGATATCAGTCTGATGTCCTCACCACTAATAGATGTCAGTCTGTTGTCCCAGTCACTAATAGATGTCAGTCTGATGTCCCAGTCACTAATAGATGTCAGTCTGATGTCCTCATCACTAATCGATATGGCTGATTTCCTCATCACTAATAGATGTCAGTCTGATGTCATCATCACTACTAGATGTCAGTCTGATGTCCCCATCACTAATAGATGTCAGTCTGATGTCCCTGTCCTAATAGATGTCAGTCTGATGTCCTCATCACTAATAGATGTCAGTCTGATGTCCTCATCACTAATAGATATCAGTCTGATGTCCTCATCACTAATAGATGTCAGTCTGATGTCCCGGTCACTAATAGATGTCAGTCTGATGTCGTCATCACTAATAGATGTCAGTCTGATGTCCCAGTCACTAATAGATGTCAGTCTGATGTCCCCGTCACTAATATATGTCAGTCTGATGTCCTCATCACTAATATATGTCAGTCTGATGTCCTCATCACTAATAGATGTCAGTCTAATGTCCTCACCACTAATAGATGCCAGTCTGATGTTCCTGTCTCTAATAGATGCCAGTCTGTTGTCCCAGTCACTAATAGATGTCAGTCTGATGTCCTCATCACTAATAGATGTCAGTCTGATGTCCTCACCACTAATATATGTCAGTCTGATATTCCTGTCACTAATAGATGTCAGTCTGATGTCCTCACCACTAATAGATGTCAGTCCGATGTCCTCACCACTAATAGATGTCAGTCTGATGTCCTCATCTCTAATAGATGTCAGTCTGATGTCCCAGTCACTAATAGATATCAGTCTGATGTCCTCACCACTAATAGATGTCAGTCTGTTGTCCCAGTCACTAATAGATGTCAGTCTGATGTCCCAGTCACTAATAGATGTCAGTCTGATGTCCTCATCACTACTAGATGTCAGTCTGATGTCCCCATCACTAATAGATGTCAGTCTGATGTCCCAGTCACTAATAGATGTCAGTCTGATGTCCCAGTCACTAATAGATGTCAGTCTGATGTCCCCATCACTAATAGATGTCACTGATGTCCCATCACTAATAGATGTCAGTCTGATGTCCTCATCACTAATAGATATGGCTGATTTCCTCATCACTAATAGATGTCAGTCTGATGTCATCATCACTACTAGATGTCAGTCTGATGTCCCCATCACTAATATATGTCAGTCTGATGTCCTCATCACTAATATATGTCAGTCTGATGTCCTCACCACTAATAGATGTCAGTCTGTTGTCCCAATCACTAATAGATGTCAGTCTGATGTCCCAGTCACTAATAGATGTCAGTCTGATGTCCTCATCACTAATCGATATGGCTGATGTCCTCATCACTAATAGATGTCAGTCTGATGTCATCATCACTACTAGATGTCAGTCTGATGTCCCCATCACTAATATATGTCAGTCTGATGTCCTCATCACTAATATATGTCAGTCTGATGTCCCAGTCACTAATAGATGTCAGTCTGATGTCCTCATCACTAATAGATGTCAGTCTGTTGTCCCAGTCACTAATAGATGTCAGTCTGATGTCCCAGTCACTAATAGATGTCAGTCTGATGTCCTCATCACTAATAGATATGTCTGATGTCCTCATCACTAATAGATGTCAGTCTGATGTCCCAGTCACTAATAGATGTCAGTCTGATGTCCTCATCACTAATAGATGTCAGTCTGTTGTTCCAGTCACTAATAGATGTCAGTCTGATGTCCTCATCACTAAACGAAATGTCTGATGTCCTCATCACGAATAGATGTCAGTCTGATGTCATCATCACTACTAGATGTCAGTCTGATGTCCCCATCACTAATAGATGTCAGTCTGATGTCCCTGTCACTAATAGATGTCAGTCTGATGTCCTCATCACTAATAGATGTCAGTCTGATGTCCATGTCACTAATAGATGTCAGTCTGATGTCCTCACCACTAATAGATGTCAGTCTGATGTCCTCATCACTAATAGATGTCAGTCTGATGCCCTCATCACTAATATATGTCAGTCTGATGTCCTCACCACTAATATATGTCAGTCTGATGTCCTCACCACTAATATATGTCAGTCTGATATTCCTGTCACTAATAGATGTCATTCTGATGTCCCAGTCATGAATATATGTCAGTCTGATGTCCTCATCACTAATAGATGTCATTCTGATGTCCCAGTCACTAATAGATGTCAGTCTGATGTCCTCATCACTAATAGATGTCAGTCCGATGTCCTCACCACTAATAGATGTCATTCTGATGTCCCGGTCACTAATAGATGTCAGTCTGAAGTCCCGGTCACTAATAGATGTCAGTCTGATGTCCTCATCACTAATAGATGTCAGTCTGATGTCCCAGTCACTAACGGATGTCAGTCTGATGTCCCAGTCACTAACGGATGTCAGTCTGATGTCCTCATCACTAATAGATATCAGTCTGATGTCCTCATCACTAATAGATGTCAGTCTGATGTCCTCACTACTGATAGATGTCAGTCTGATGTCCCAATCACTAATAGATGTCAGTCTGATGTCCTCACCACTGATAGATGTCAGTCTGATGTCCCAATCACTAATAGATGTCAGTCTGATGTCCCCGTCACTAATAGATGTCAGTCTGATGTCCTCATCACTAATAGATGTCAGTCTGATGTCCCCGTCACTAATAGATGTCAGTCTGATGTCCTCATCACTAATAGATATAAGTCTGATGTCCTCGTCACTAATAGATGTCAGTCTGATGTCCCCATCACTAATAGATGTCAGTTTGATGTCCTCACCACTGATAGATGTCAGTCTGATGTCCCAATCACTAATAGATGTCAGTCTGATGTCCCCGTCACTAATAGATGTCAGTTTGATGTCCTCATCACTAATAGATGTCAGTCTGATGTCCTCATCACTAATAGATGTCAGTTTGATGTCCTCACCACTAATAGAAGTCAGTCTGATGTTCCTGTCTCTAATAGATGCCAGTCTGATGTCCCAGTCACTAATAGATGTCAGTCTGATGTCCTCATCACTAATAGATATGTGTGATGTCCTCATCACTAATATATGTCAGTCTGATGTCCCAGTCACTAATAGATGTCAGTCTGATGTCCTCATCACTAATAGATGTCAGTCTGATGTCCCAGTCACTAATAGATGTCAGTCTGATGTCCTCATCACTAATCGATATGTCTGATGTCCTCATCACTAATAGATGTCAGTCTGATGTCCCAGTCACTAATAGATGTCAGTCTGATGTCCCAGTCACTAATAGATGTCAGTCTGATGTCCTCATCACTAATAGATGTCATTCTGATGTCCCAGTCACTAATATATGTCAGTCTGATGTCCTCATCACTAATAGATGTCAGTCTAATGTCCTCACCACTAATAGATGTCAGTCTGATGTCCCCGTCACTAATAGATGTCAGTCTGATGTCCTCATCACTAATAGATGTCAGTCTGATGTCCTCACCACAAATATATGTCAGTCTGATATTCCTGTCACTAATAGATGACATTCTGATGTCCCAGTCACTAATAGATGTCAGTCTGATGTCCTCATTACTAATAGATGTCAGTCTGATGTCCTCACCACTAATATATGTCAGTCTGATATTCCTGTCACTAATAGATGTCAGTCTGATGTCCCAGTCACTAATAGATGTCAGTCTGATCTCCTCATCACTAATAGATATGTCTGATGTCCTCATCACTAATAGATGTCAGTCTGATGTCCCAGTCACTAATATATGTCAGTCTGATGTCCTCATCACTAATATATGTCAGTCTGATGTCCCAATCACTAATAGATGTCAGTCTGATGTCCTCATCACTAATAGATGTCAGTCTGATGTCCCAGTCACTAATAGATGTCAGTCTGATATCCCAGTCACTAATAGATGTCAGTCTGATGTCCTCATCACTAATAGATATGTCTGATGTCCTCATCACTAATAGATGTCAGTCTGAAGTCCCAGTCACTAATAGATATCAGTCTGATGTCCTCACCACTAATAGATGTCAGTCTGTTGTTCCAGTCACTAATAGATGTCAGTCTGATGTCCTCATCACTAAACGAAATGTCTGATGTCCTCATCACTAATAGATGTCAGTCTGATGTCATCATCACTAGATGTCAGTCTGATGTCCCCATCACTAATAGATGTCAGTCTGATGTCCATGTCACTAATAGATGTCAGTCTGATGTCCTCACCACTAATAGATGTCAGTCTGATGTCCTCATCACTAATAGATGTCAGTCTGATGCCCTCATCACTAATATATGTCAGTCTGATGTCCTCACCACTAATATATGTCAGTCTGATGTCCTCACCACTAATATATGTCAGTCTGATATTCCTGTCACTAATAGATGTCATTCTGATGTCCCAGTCACTGAATATATGTCAGTCTGATGTCCTCATCACTAATAGATGTCATTCTGATGTCCCAGTCACTAATAGATGTCAGTCTGATGTCCTCATCACTAATAGATGTCAGTCCGATGTCCTCACCACTAATAGATGTCATTCTGATGTCCTCGGTCACTAATAGATGTCAGTCTGAAGTCCCGGTCACTAATAGATGTCAGTCTGATGTCCTCATCACTAATAGATGTCAGTCTGATGTCCCAGTCACTAATATGTCAGTCTGATGTCCTCATCACTAATAGATGTCATTCTGATGTCCCAGTCACTAATATATGTCAGTCTGATGTCCTCATCACTAATAGATGTCATTCTGATGTCCCAGTCACTAATAGATGTCAGTCTGATGTCCTCATCACTAATAGATGTCAGTCCGATGTCCTCACCACTAATAGATGTCATTCTGATGTCCCGGTCACTAATAGATGTCAGTCTGAAGTCCCGGTCACTAATAGATGTCAGTCTGATGTCCTCATCACTAATAGATGTCAGTCTGATGTCCCAGTCACTAATAGATGTCAGTCTGATGTCCTCATCACTAATCGATATGGCTGATGTCCTCATCACTAATAGATGTCAGTCTGATGTCATCATCACTACTAGATGTCAGTCTGATGTCCTCATCACTAATATGTCAGTCTGATGTCCTCACCACTAATAGATGTCAGTCTGTTGTCCCAGTCACTAATAGATGTCAGTCTGATGTCCCAGTCACTAATAGATGTCAGTCTGATGTCCTCATCACTAATAGATGTCAGTCTGATGTCCTTATCACTAATAGATGTCAGTCTGATGTCCTCACCACTAATATATGTCAGTCTGATATTCCCATGTCACTAATAGATGTCAGTCTGATGTCCTCATCACTAATAGATGTCAGTCCGATGTCCTCACCACTAATAGATGTCAGTCTGATGTCCTCATCTCTAATAGATGTCAGTCTGATGTCCCAGTCACTAATAGATGTCAGTCTGATGTCCTCATCACTAATAGATGTCAGTCTGATGTCCCAGTCACTAATAAATGTCAGTCTGATGTCCTCATTAATAATAGATGTCAGTCTGATGTCCCAGTCACTAATAGATGTCAGTCTGATGTCCTCATCACTAATAGATGTCAGTCTGATGTCCCAGTCACTAATAGATGTCAGTCTGATGTCCTCACCACTAATAGATGTCAGTCTGATGTCCTCACCACTAATATATGTCAGTCTGATATTCCTGTCACTAATAGATGTCAGTCTGATGTCCCAGTCACTAATAGATGTCAGTCTGATGTCCTCACCACTAATAGATGTCAGTCCGATGTCCTCACCACTAATAGATGTCAGTCTGATGTTCCTGTCTCTAATAGATGCCAGTCTGATGTCCCAGTCACTAATAGATGTCAGTCTGATGTCCTCATCACTAATAGATATGTGTGATGTCCTCATCACTAATATATGTCAGTCTGATGTCCCAGTCACTAATAGATGTCATTCTGATGTCCTCATCACTAATAGATGTCAGTCTGATGTCCCAGTCACTAATAGATGTCAGTCTGATGTCCTCATCACTAATCGATATGTCTGATGTCCTCATCACTAATAGATGTCAGTCTGATGTCCCAGTCACTAATAGATGTCAGTCTGATGTCCCAGTCACTAATAGATGTCAGTCTGATGTCCTCATCACTAATAGATGTCATTCTGATGTCCCAGTCACTAATATATGTCAGTCTGATGTCCTCATCACTAATAGATGTCAGTCTAATGTCCTCACCACTAATAGATGTCAGTCTGATGTCCCCGTCACTAATAGATGTCAGTCTGATGTCCTCATCACTAATAGATGTCAGTCTGATGTCCTCACCACAAATATATGTCAGTCTGATATTCCTGTCACTAATAGATGACATTCTGATGTCCCAGTCACTAATAGATGTCAGTCTGATGTCCTCATCACTAATAGATGTCAGTCTGATGTCCTCACCACTAATATATGTCAGTCTGATATTCCTGTCACTAATAGATGTCAGTCTGATGTCCCAGTCACTAATAGATGTCAGTCTGATGTCCTCATCACTAATAGATATGTCTGATGTCCTCATCACTAATAGATGTCAGTCTGATGTCCCAGTCACTAATATATGTCAGTCTGATGTCCTCATCACTAATATATGTCAGTCTGATGTCCCAATCACTAATAGATGTCAGTCTGATGTCCTCATCACTAATAGATGTCAGTCTGTTGTCCCAGTCACTAATAGATGTCAGTCTGATATCCCAGTCACTAATAGATGTCAGTCTGATGTCCTCATCACTAATAGATATGTCTGATGTCCTCATCACTAATAGATGTCAGTCTGAAGTCCCAGTCACTAATAGATGTCAGTCTGATGTCCTCACCACTAATAGATGTCAGTCTGATGTCCTCATCACTAAACGAAATGTCTGATGTCCTCATCACGAATAGATGTCAGTCTGATGTCATCATCACTACTAGATGTCAGTCTGATGTCCCCATCACTAATAGATGTCAGTCTGATGTCCATGTCACTAATAGATGTCAGTCTGATGTCCTCACCACTAATAGATGTCAGTCTGATGTCCTCATCACTAATAGATGTCAGTCTGATGCCCTCATCACTAATATATGTCAGTCTGATGTCCTCACCACTAATATATGTCAGTCTGATGTCCTCACCACTAATATATGTCAGTCTGATATTCCTGTCACTAATAGATGTCATTCTGATGTCCCAGTCATGAATATATGTCAGTCTGATGTCCTCATCACTAATAGATGTCATTCTGATGTCCCAGTCACTAATAGATGTCAGTCTGATGTCCTCATCACTAATAGATGTCAGTCCGATGTCCTCACCACTAATAGATGTCATTCTGATGTCCCGGTCACTAATAGATGTCAGTCTGAAGTCCCGGTCACTAATAGATGTCAGTCTGATGTCCTCATCACTAATAGATGTCAGTCTGATGTCCCAGTCACTAACGGATGTCAGTCTGATGTCCTCATCACTAATAGATGTCATTCTGATGTCCCAGTCATGAATATATGTCAGTCTGATGTCCTCATCACTAATAGATGTCATTCTGATGTCCCAGTCACTAATAGATGTCAGTCTGATGTCCTCATCACTAATAGATGTCAGTCCGATGTCCTCACCACTAATAGATGTCATTCTGATGTCCCGGTCACTAATAGATGTCAGTCTGAAGTCCCGGTCACTAATAGATGTCAGTCTGATGTCCTCATCACTAATAGATGTCAGTCTGATGTCCCAGTCACTAATAGATGTCAGTCTGATGTCCTCATCACTAATCGATATGGCTGATGTCCTCATCACTAATAGATGTCAGTCTGATGTCATCATCACTAATATATGTCAGTCTGATGTCCTCATCACTAATATATGTCAGTCTGATGTCCTCACCACTAATAGATGTCAGTCTGTTGTCCCAGTCACTAATAGATGTCAGTCTGATGTCCCAGTCACTAATAGAGGTCAGTCTGATGTCCTCATCACTAATAGATATGGCTGATGTCCTCATCACTAATAGATGTCAGTCCAATGTCCTCACCACTAATAGATGTCAGTCTGATGTCCTCATCACTAATAGATGTCAGTCCGATGTCCTCACCACTAATAGATGTCAGTCTGATGTCCTCATCTCTAATAGATGTCAGTCTGATGTCCCAGTCACTAATAGATGTCAGTCTGATGTCCTCATCACTAATAGATGTCAGTCTGATGTCCCAGTCACTAATAAATGTCAGTCTGATGTCCTCATTAATAATAGATGTCAGTCTGATGTCCCAGTCACTAATAGATGTCAGTCTGATGTCCTCACCACTAATAGATGTCAGTCTGTTGTCCCAGTCACTAATAGATGTCAGTCTGATGTCCTCATCACTAATAGATGTCAGTCTGATGTCCTCACCACTAATATATGTCAGTCTGATATTCCTGTCACTAATAGATGTCAGTCTGATGTCCCAGTCACTAATAGATGTCAGTCTGATGTCCTCACCACTAATAGATGTCAGTCCGATGTCCTCACCACTAATAGATGTCAGTCTGATGTCCTCATCACTAATAGATGTCAGTCTGATGTCCCAGTCACTAATAGATGTCAGTCTGATGTCCTCATCACTAATCGATATGTCTGATGTCCTCATCACTAATAGATGTCAGTCTAATGTCCTCACCACTAATAGATGTCAGTCTGATGTTCCTGTCTCTAATAGATGCCAGTCTGTTGTCCCAGTCACGAATAGATGTCAGTCTGATGTCCTCATCACTAATAGATGTCAGTCTGATGTCCTCACCACTAATATATGTCAGTCTGATATTCCTGTCACTAATAGATGTCAGTCTGATGTCCTCATCACTAATAGATGTCAATCTGATGTCGTCATCACTAATAGATGTCAGTCTGATGTCCTCATCACTAATAGATGTCAGTCTGATGTCCCAGTCACTAATAGATGTCAGTCTGATGTCCTCATCACTAATAGATGTCAGTCTGATGTCCCAGTCACTAATAGATATCAGTCTGATGTCCTCACCACTAATAGATGTCAGTCTGTTGTCCCAGTCACTAATAGATGTCAGTCTGATGTCCCCGTCACTAATAGATGTCAGTCTGATGTCCTCATCAATAATAGATATCAGTCTGATGTCCTCATCACTAATAGATGTCAGTCTGATGTCCCGGTCACTAATAGATGTCAGTCTGATATCATCATCACTAATAGATGTCAGTCTGATGTCCTCATCACTAATAGATATCAGTCTGATGTCCTCATCCACTTTCACTCATAAAGGAGCAGCAGAAACCAGATCCGCTCCCAATGCTACACTGCACTCCACACACTCAGGGGGACAAAGAGATGGATACAAGAGTGGAAGAGTGGTGGGGATAGTGTAGGAAAGAAGCACAGGAAAGAAAGAATAAGCAATGAAAACTGGGAAAATACGACAATGAAAGGACGATGGTCTCAACAGAGAGTGGTACTGGAATAGTTGGATCAAGTTTGGGGTTAATCCACTTGACTCAGGGGAAGAGTTGGAAATGTTCCTTGAAAATTCACAAATGGGGATTTGTGCCTGGATCAAATTAATGACACCAGTTACCCAATAAAGACATCAGAATGCACCTGACCATGTGCTCTCTTTGACACCTGGGTTCACTTGAGTTCAACATGGGTTCAACATGGGTTCACCTGGGTTCAACACCACTTTTATCTGACAACAACATTATCAGCTACTTTACTCCTATACTTTTTTTGTGATGTTTAAGATTCTAAAGCCTGACGCACCCACCATGGGTTCAACCTGGGTTCAACAATAAACATTGTCTGCGACATACTCGTTTGAATTAATATACTTTTTCTTTCTTCTTTCAAAGACAAACATACAGGTATTGGCACCAAAAATGCTTTGTAGCCAATGTACCCAATACAGACAAGCAGACAGACAACGCCCCCAAAACACAGTAAGTACCAATACACATGAACGAGAACCAACTTGTTTGTTCAAAAGTGGGTTATGCGAAGGTTATCTCTTCAGTCTCAAAACCACTAGTTCAGACAGATAATTCAATGGGTTCTGAAGTGAACACTACTATCGTGTGCATGCACCATATATGTGGCAATACCCCAGAGACTTGCTGACGTCACAACCAGAAACACCAGATAATAGCCAAGCCACAGGGTTCGTCACAACTAGTCCTGCCACTCTATCAGGGCTGATGTCTCTCTTGGTTTTAGGCCTAAACTCTAAATATGTCCCCCATTGGTGGGTGCATCAGGCTTTAGAATCTTAAACATGACCAAAAAAAAGTATAGTAGTAAAGTAGCTGGTTGTAAAGCTAGCTGTAATGTTGTTGTCAGATAAAAAGTGGTGTAACGAATCACAAAGCATTGTCCCATGTTGTTTTTCTGCTGGTTGCTAAAAGCTGTTAGGTCCTCTTTCTGTAGTTCTTTAATACCCAAAATCTCCCACATTGTTGCCGTTTGTAACATTGTCGATAATACAGTATCTAAGATCTTAAACTGAAAACTCAAACCGGAGTTGTGTACAAAGACACACACACTGAGAGGAACAGGAATCCTAGACACAAGTTACATAACAAATTGGTTCTTAGGTGTGAGCCAGCAACATGCTTTCCCTTAACTCAGGGTTTAAAATCAAATAATACCGTGACTGAATCTCAAGTCGATCTCAGATGGATTGTCTGGGGCCAAATTAACCTGCCCTTTCATGTCAGAAAGTCATGACCATCATGCTTTTAGGGAAAGTGCGCATTTGACTAATTCCAGTCCCCTTGCTTAGGTCCTCTCCGGGATCATTTTTAGAAAGAAGTACCGAGAAGCTCAGTTCTGGTGACTTTTTAAAAAGTCATATTACTCCAAAATGAATTCAAATGAAATGATGCCGACACCAAATGAAATATAATTACCATCTCCAGAAATGAGTCCAAAAACATATTGGTAAAAAGGAAGGGGAGGAGACAGGTTAAAGGTGCTAAAACTGTGTTTACATATTGGACCATATGGCCAATTGGTCTATTATCAGAGTTGCTATTAGCAATAAGCATTATCAACTGATGCAGCATAGTGGCTTAAAATGCACGTAGGGTGAAGCATGCCGTTGTTCCATCTGCATTTACCCCACTGGGAACAACATCCTGATTGATATTATTATTATTAATTATTGTTTCATTATAAATATAAATAATTATTATTCACTCTAAGAAAATAAAAAGAAGAGAAAAAAATGGTTTCTATCAATGAATTTCCCTTTTAAACGCCATTGGCCCCTTTGAGCTCTGTTCTGTAGGGAGTCTTTTATGTGAGCCGGATCATTTGGCTCTATTCACCTACAAGAGCCATGATCATTTGGCTCTATTCACCTACCAGAGCCATGTTCATTTGGCTCCATTCACCTACAAGAGCCATGTTCATTTGGCTCCATTCACCTACAAGAGCCATGTTCATTTGGTTCCATTCACCTACAAGAGCCATGTTCATTTGGTTCCATTCACCTACAAGAGCCATGTTCATTTGGCTCCATTCACCTACAAGAGCCATGTTCATTTGGTTCCATTCACCTACAAGAGCCATGTTCATTTGGCTCCATTCACCTACAAGAGCCATGTTCATTTGGCTCCATTCACCTACAAGAGCCATGTTCATTTGGCTCCATTCACCTACAAGAGCCATGTTCATTTGGCTCCATTCACCTACAAGAGCCATGTTCATTTGGTTCCATTCACCTACAAGAGCCATGTTCATTTGGCTTCACCTACAAGAGCCATGTTCATTTGGTTCCATTCACCTACAAGAGCCATGTTCATTTGGCTCCATTCATCTACAAGAGCCATGTTCATTTGGTTCCATTCACCTACAAGATGCCATTTGGTTCCATTTGAGCTCCATTTCATTTGGCTCCATTCACCTACAAGAGCCATGTTCATTTGGTTCCATTCACCTACAAGAGCCATGTTCATTTGGCTCCATTCACCTACAAGAGCCATGTTCATTTGGTTCCATTCACCTACAAGAGCCATGTTCATTTGGCTCCATTCATTTGGCTCCATTCACCTACAAGAGCCATGTTCATTTGGCTCCATTCACCTACAAGAGCCATGTTCATTTGGTTCCATTCACCTACAAGAGCCATGTTCATTTGGCTCCATTCACCTACAAGAGCCATGTTCATTTGGTTCCATTCACCTACAAGAGCCATGTTCATTTGGTTCCATTCACCTACAAGAGCCATGTTCATTTGGTTCCATTCACCTACAAGAGCCATGTTCATTTGGTTCCATTCACCTACAAGAGCCATGTTCATTTGGTTCCATTCACCTACAAGAGCCACGTTCATTTGGCTCCATTCACCTACAAGAGCCATGTTCATTTGGTTCCATTCACCTACAAGAGCCATGTTCATTTGGCTCCATTCACCTACCAGAGCCATGTTCATTTGGCTCCCAAACGGCTCTTCGTTCAGTAAGGCTTAAAAATGGAAGGGGAAAAAAAACATGAAAAAAGACAAAAAACATTATGTCATATAGAGAACTGTGACATTCAAATAGATTCTCACCTGAACACATTTTTTAGATGGCCTGCAATTGATTTTATTACGCAGTGAAAAAATGAGCGTGGACCAGAATGATGATCTCTCCTCACTACGTTGCTCCTCAAATCAAATCAAATGTTATTTGTCACATGCCCCAAATACAACATGTGACCTTACCGCCCTTAACCAACAATGGAGGGTTTTTAAAAAAATAAGTAGGAAAAATTTGCAAAATAAAACTACAGGAAAAATAGTACTACAATAAAATAACAATGAAGAGGTACAGAGGCAATGTGCGGGGGTACAGGTTAGTCATGGTAATTGAGGTAATATGTACACGTCGGGGTAAAGTGACTATGCACAGATACTAAACCAAGTGTAGCAGCAGCATATGTGAAACGTATGAAGGAATGTGAATGTGTGCGTGCGTGGGTAGAGTCCAGGGAGTGTACATTGAGACTGTGCAAGAGAGTCAGTGTTGAAAATAACAATAAATAATAATAAAATATTGGGGTCGATGTAAATAGTCTGGGTGGCCATGTGATTAACTGTTCAGCAGTCTTATGGCTTGGGGTTAGAAGCTGTTCAGGAGCCTGTTGGTCCTAGACTTGGAGCTCCGGTACCGCTTGCTGTGCGGTAGCAGAGAGAACAGTCTATGACTAGGGTGGCTGGAGTCTTTCACAATTCTTAGGGTCCTCCTACGACACCGCCTAGTATAGAGGCCCTGAAATGGCAGGAAGCTCTGCCCCAGTGATGTAGTGGGCCATACGCACTACCCTCTGCAGTTGACATACCAAGCGGTGATGCAACCAGTCAGGATGCTCTCATTGGTGAAGCTGTAGAACTTTTTGAGGATCGGAGGTCTGAGGTCTCTTTTCTTTTCAGCCTCCTGAGGGGGTAAGAGGCGTTGTCGTGCCGTCTTCACAACTGTCTTGGTGCGTTTGGACCATGATAGGTCTTTAGTGATGTGGACACAAAGGAACATGAAGCTCTTGACCCGCTCAATGTGAGTTCTTCAGTGGTGTTCTGGACCAGTCTGTGAAGAAGTACTTTTGCTAGGACTTTGGCAGCAACAGCCACAAGTGGATTTGTTATTGTATTATTTTGGTGTGCCACCACTGCTGGGAGACGGTTTCATGCTCCCAGACTTTGGTAATAAACAGAGTGTGCTGGGTGCACGGCTTTGGACATCTCAGCAGGGATGCTGTCAGGGCCAGGGGTCTTGTTGTTCTTCTGCGATTTGTCTGCAGATTTCTAAGGTTGGTGAAATCTCCAGGTCTTGGCCACAAAAAGGCATAGTATAGTAGAGTCTAGTATTAGAAAAGTACAGCATAGGGGGAGTCTCACCATAAAGGCTAGCTGCAGTGCCCTCTGCCCTCCTTTCTCTCAACCACCCACTCGTTTTCTCCTTTTCTATTCTTCTCTCTCTCTCTCTCTCTCTCTTCTCCTACTTCCACCTGTTTTTTTTTTACATACCTTTCATCTCCTCTCTATTGTTCCATTCTCCACTGCTTCTCTGTTCGCTTCGGCACGACAAAAGACAGAGGAAATTGTAGGGGTGCTGTGTGACTGTCATTTTTCATGGTTTATTCTTGTCTTTCTGAATAAAAGGCTTACTATTTGAACATCTTTTAATCAGAAGAATATCCACCAATCCCACCACTGAAGAAAACAAAATGGAGGACGCTCCATGAGGTTTGTGAATGGTGATTGTCTTTAGAAAACATCTCTGGAAAAAATAAATATTCCAAGAACTGCTACTGTAACGTTTTTAGGAGCAGATATCCTGTTTCTGTAGCTTGACTAAGCTTGATGTACACACTCTGGACAGGATGCTAGCCTGTCGCAGGGCCTTACTCCTAATCTACATTTACACATTTTAGTCATTTAGCAGATGAGGACAATTCCTTCGACCTCATTTTGCTTTGACATGCACTGTCAACTGTGGGACCTTATATAGACAGGTGTGTGCCTTTCCAAATCATGTCCAATCAATTTAACTTACCACAGGTGGATTCCAATCAAGTTGTAGGAAACATCTCAAGGATGATCAATGGAAACAGGATGCACCAGATCGTAATTTTCGAGTCTCTTACCAAAAGGTCTGAATACTTATGTAAATACGTTTTTGTTGTTGTTATTAATAAATTAGCAAAACATCTCAAAAACCCGTTTTCACTTTGTTATTGTGGGGTATTGTGTGTAGATTGATGAGGAAAATATTTAATTGAATCCATTGTAGAATAAGGCTGTAATGTAACAAAATGTGGAAAAAGTCAAGGGGAGTGAAGTCTGAATACTTTCCCGGATTCACTGTATCTCCTTAATGCCAAACAGAGACATATTGGACTCCATGTTTACAGTCGTTGGTATCACTTGACCTGGGATCAAACTCACAACCTTCCAATCTCAGGGCAGACGATTTAACCACAAGGCCACCGAGTTGAGGAGCAGGAGCCCTGTGTCGTAAGCAACCAAATAAAGAAATACAATTAAAAAACTTGGTGGTTCATCAGCAGTTTTCCTCTTGTTATGTCACTGACAGTCACTCAATTAGCCCATGTCAGCTAAAATGTTTTGGATTTGTAAATTAGTCTACGCAGCTATCTAAATCATGGCTGGATTACAGACCGGACGTGAAGGACACGTGCCCAGGGGCCCTGACCTTCAGGGGGCCTGCATTGATTTTGTTATTCATTCTCACTCTGCTATCATACTAACATGGCATAAGAGATAGCATCAGAAATGGCTAAATGTGTAGAATTGCAGATAATTCGATTTAAAACTATAGATGTTTCTCTCCACCCCATGGCAAAATGTGTAGAAGTTTAGGAAATGAACTTAATTAACTTCTTAGGGCTAGGCCCCTTTCTTCTCCACTTCCTGTCTGAATGACATGCCCATAGTAAACTGCCTGAAGCCAGGATATGCATATAATTGGTAGCATTGGAAAGAAAACACTTTGAAGTTTGTAGAAATGTTAAAATAACGTCGGAGAATATAACACAATAGATATGGTAGGAGAAAATCCATAGAAAAACAAACCTGAACTTTTTTTTACCAGAGACCATCCTCTTAGAAATGCAAGAAAAAGGTCATATACAAAATTAGCTCCCTGGATGCAATTCCTATGGCTTCCACAGAGTGTAAGCAGTCTATGTTCAATGTTTCAGGCTTTTTACTTAAAAAATAAGAGTTTAAGGGAAGATTTTCAGATTCCTTTCTCTGCAAGTTGAAAGAGAGGATTACTCAAATCGATGGCAGCAACTAAACTCACTTTTTGGGATATAAAGAAGAGTTTTATCTAACAAAACGACACTACATGTTATAGCTGGGATCCTTTGGATGACAAATCAGAGGAAGATTTTCAAAAAGTAAGTGAATATTTAATCGTTATATTTGAACTGTGCCGGTGGAAAAATATTTTGATGTGGGGCGCCGTCCGCAAACAACCGCATGGCATGTTTTCACTGCAATAGCTACTGTAAATCAGACAGTGCAGTTAGATTCACAATAATTTAAGCTTTCAGTCGATATAAGACACTTATATGTACATAAATGTTTAAAATCTATAAAATGTATGATTATTTATTTGAATTGCGCACCGTCCAGTTTCACAGGAAGTTGTCCCGCTAGCGGGACACAGATACTAAAGGTTTATTTTACAACCAAATCTCGCAAACGACTAGGGCCCTATTAAGAAGCTTATAATGATCACCCTGTTGTCAGAGACTTATTCTATTTCAATTTTTACATGTTCTGTGTATTTGAGTTATAAAAAGGCTCGTAACGATTTTAATTTCCAATTAAAAATGTCAGACTTGATTTGCGAGAATATTTTTCCCCCCCATCAACCCCTTCAAAAACGTCCATTAATTATAATCCTCATAATAATTCACATTTCCTGTAGCTGTAGGATTATTTTCCTGCTGTGAGAAAATGGTCAAATGAAGATCCCTTCTGTCATATCTTTATCTCTCTCTCTTTTCCATAAAATAAAATAATCTTGCATTGTAAGAGGAGAGCATGTAGTCATGTTTTTAAATTTGTCACTCTGAGTTTCACATCCCCCTTTCCCTATTCGGTGGTGAGTGGAAACCCCCCAGTGGTTGCTTGAGGTTTTAACCCCACGTGTAATCTGTGTTTCCCCTTTTCTCCGTGCTGGACTGACACTGTGCCGGTTCCAGCCTGTTGTTTCAATCGTGTGTCAGGAGGTCGGGTGCTGTGACAGTAAAAATAAGAGACTTGTTGTTGTACAATGGATTGATAAAAATGTATGTGGGGGAGGGGACTTCTACTTTATAATTGGTCCTTCTGTGGCTCAGTTGGTAGAGCATGGCGCTTGTAACGCCAGGGTGTGGGTTCGATTCCCGGGACCACCCATACGTAGAATGTATGCACACATGACTGTAAGTTATATTATTATTATTATATTATTATATTATATTATAATTCCTAATGAATGATGTTCAATAAATGTGTTATGGGGGTTGTTATGAATGATACTGCAGAAATAAATGTGTTATGGGGTTGTTATGAATGATACTGCAGAAATAAATGTGTTATGGGGTTGTTATGAATGATACTGCAGAAATAAATGTGTTATGGGGGTTGTTATGAATGATACTGCAGAAATAATGGGGGTTGTTATGAATGATACTGCAGAAATAAATGTGTTTATGGGGGTTGTTATGAATGATACTGCAGAAATAAATGTGTTATGGGGGTTGTTATGAATGATACTGCAGAAATAAATGTGTTATGGGGGTTGTTATGAATGATACTGCAGAAATAAATGTGTTATGGGGGTTGTTATGAATGATACTGCAGAAATAAATGTGTTATGGGGGTTGTTATGAATGATACTGCAGAAATAAATGTGTTATGGGGGTTGTTATGAATGATACTGCAGAAATAAATGTGTTATGGGGGTTGTTATGAATGATACTGCAGAAATAAATGTGTTATGGGGGTTGTTATGAATGATACTGCAGAAATAAATGTGTTATGGGGGTTGTTATGAATGATACTGCAGAAATAAATGTGTTATGGGGGTTGTTATGAATGATACTGCAGAAATAAATGTGTTATGGGGGTTGTTATGAATGATACTGCAGAAATAAATGTGTTATGACTGTTTTTTTTTTAGAAAGGTGTTATGTAAACCCCTTCATATAAAGTGTTACTCAACAAGCTTTATAATTTATAACGTATAATTGGTAGCAAAAAGCTGTGTTGAAGCGATGTAAGTTACGTCAGACTGCAGATGACAATGTTGGTTTGGTGTTTGTAGCTTAGACGGTTCAAGAGCAGTGGCAAATCCCCCCCAAAAATGTACCATTGAAGCCTATTGAGCTTTTATGCAAATGTTTTAAATGGTTATAGTCAAAACGTATCGTATGTAGTATCAACAAGCATTTTGAAAAACAATGTTTGACAATATACACATACCGTACAAAACAAAAACAGAATAGAAAGTCAAGAGCCATAAAAATCAACCAAATCAAATCAAATGTTATTGGTCACATACACATGGTTAGCAGATGTCAATGCGAGTGTTGCGAATAGCTTGTGCTTCAGAAACAAACTAGACACACAACATAGAATGCCCACTCAGATCACACCCTGACCAACCAAAACATAGAAACATACAAAGCAAACTATGGTCAGGGTGTGACAATAGTCTAACCGATCCTCTAACCTTGCAGTAATATCTAACAAGTAATCTAACAATTTCACAACAACTACAAGTGTAAAGGAATGAATAAGAATATGTACATATAAATAGATGGATGAGCGACGGCCGAACCGCATAGACAGGATGCAGTAGATGGTATAGAGTACAGTAGATACATATGAGATGAGTAATGTAGGGTATGCAAACATTATATAAAGTGGCATTGTTTAAAGTGACTAGTGATACATTTATTACATCCAATTTTTTATTATTAAAGTGGCTAGAGATTTGTGTCAGTATGTTGGCAACAGCCACTCAATGTTAGTGATGGCTGTTTTAACAGTCTGATGGCCTTTGACAAATAGCTTCTGTCTCTCGGTCCCAACTTTGATGCACCTGTACTGACCTTGCCTTCTGGATGATAGCGGGGTGAACAGACAGTGGCCCGGGTGGTTGTTGTCTTACAACCATAGCATAGCTAACAGCAGCATCAATCAATCAGCATTAATAAATACATACGGTACCACAATACAACATAGTAGAACCAGTAGCATCAAATATCGAATCAATAAACCCACAATAACAGACAATTACCATCATGAGATCACTAGTACAAAAATTGGCATCCTTAGAAATCAGTCTACTGTACATTTATCAACATATGGTCCATCTCATAGATTCATTAAAGAATCTCTCTGCACAGCACCTTAACAGAATAAGACGGCCGCTGATGGTGCTTTGCGGCCGCACCTGGGTATGTTTGGCAGCATGAGTGAAGGATGCTTTGTTGCGAAATAGGGATTCCACCACGACAACAGAGAAGAGAGTTGGCCCGAGAATTTAACCCTGAGGCACCCCCATAGAGACTACCAGAGGTCCGGACAACAGGCCCTCCGATTTGACACACTGAACTCTGTCTGAGAAGTAGTTGGTGAACCAGGCGAGGCAATCTTTTGAGAAACCAAGGCTGTTGAGTCTACCGATAAGAATGTGGTGATTGACAGAGTCGAAGGCCTTGCCGGGATGGTTGAAAAAGGCTGCACAGTATTGTCTTTTATCGATGGCGGTTACGATATCGTTTAGGACCTTGAGCATGGCTGAGGTGGATCCATGACCAGCTCGGAAACCAGATTGCAAAGCGGAGAAGGTACGGTAGGATTCGAAATGGTCAGTGATCTGCTTGTTAACTTGGCTTCCGAAGACCTTAGAAAGACAGGGCAGGATGGATATAGATCTGTAACAGTTTGGGTCTAGTGTCTCCCCCTCTGAAGAGGGGGATGACCGTGGCAGCTTTCCAATTTTTGGGGTTCTCAGAGGAGACGAAAGTGAGGTTGAACAGGCTAGTAATAGGGGTTGCAACAATTGCGGAAGATAATCTTAGAAAGAGAGGGTCCAGATTGTCTAGCCCAGTTGATTTGTAGGGGTCCAAATTTTGCAACTCTTTCAGAACATCAGCTATCTGGATTTGGGTGAAGGAGAAATGGGGAGGCTTGGGCAAGTTCTCTCTTTTAATAAATATTTTGGGGATATTTTAAAACCATGCGTCTTTTAAAGCTTGGTGTGTTATGCAAAGTGAATTTTAAACTGCACGAGTAAACTGGTTTTTAACGTGCAGCTCAATGGCTGCATTTAGTTAGGCAGCCAAATTCTGATATTCTTTTCCACTAATTGGTATTATGTTTCACTGAACACATCAAATGTGTGGCCGTCACAATTGTCATGACAAACTTATGACTGTGTTTCTTTGAAGGCTTTGGTGTCTACATGGCACAGGGTCACTGAAGAACCAACCCAAAGCCTAAACCCTGGGTAAAGAGGCTTAGTGAATTTGGCTTGGAACGTGTGCAGTAGAGTTGCTGTGTCTGAGGAGATGCTGTAGAAGGACAGAGTGCCAGCCGGCCAGTCTAGATACACTCCTACTCTGTTGGAGCAGGGGACCGGTATGAAAGTACACTTATTATTGTACAAGGCAGTGTACTTCTGATCAGAGCACAACATTCTCCAGGACTTGTCATTAAATCCAAACCCACAGTCTTTCCCCACTCCTTTCCTGCTGATTTCTTTATACGTTACTGCTATATCAACCACATCCCACTCCACTCTGCCTCCCAGTAGCAGCGCCCAGTCAGACCTTCTCTACAAAGCACCTGTGTCCAGTCCATAAATCTGTCTGGGTGATCAGGATACAGCTGCTCTTCTATCTCCCATGTCACCTTTCTGTTGTCCTCAGACAGAGAGAGATGTCTGTATGTTGTGTTCGGGTCCAGTGTTAGCTCACATGCAACTACTGAGGCTAATCAAGGAAGAACAGAGTATGGAAAAGTCATTATGCAATGCGCTGTAAGTATCCACAACAATCTTCTAAACATTAGTGAAGACGGACGACCGACTTCATCCGTAATAAGCCTGATAAAAACGACATGAAAAAAAGGTGTTGTTCCTTCATACACTCTGCAGTGAAAAATGACTAATGGAATGAAGTCATGGTTGGCCATCCTTCACCACTGTGCTGTTCCTTCATACACTCTGCAGTGAAAAATGACTAATGGAATGAAGTCATGGTTGGCCATCCTTCACCACTGTGCTGTTCCTTCATACACTCTGCAGTGAAAAATGACTAATGGAATGAAGTCATGGTTGGCCATCCTTCACCACTGTGCTGTTCCTTCATACACTCTGCAGTGAAAAATGACTAATGGAATGAAGTCATGGTTGGCCATCCTTCACCACTGTGCTGTTCCTTCATACACTCTGCAGTGAAAAATGACTAATGGAATGAAGTCATGGTTGGCCATCCTTCACCACTGTGCTGTTCCTTCATACACTCTGCAGTGAAAAATGACTAATGGAATGAAGTCATGGTTGGCCGTCCTTCACCACTGTGCTGTTCCTTCATACACTCTGCAGTGAAAAATGACTAATGGAATGAAGTCATGGTTGGCCATCCTTCACCACCGTGCTGTTCCTTCATACACTCTGCAGTGAAAAATGACTAATGGAATGAAGTCATGGTTGGCCGTCCGCCTTCACCAGTGTGCTGTTTTTTCATACTTTTTGGATACTTAGTAATATATATTTATATTCAAGATATAAAAGCTTGATTTAACAGCAAATAACTTACATCTCTGAAACAGCAAAAACTCTTCACCGTGGCCACTGCAGGAAAAGCACAAGGACATGTAGTGACTCTGAAGACCTTATTGTATATTGTACATTTATATACATTTGACAGATTAAAAAAACAGAACTGTTTTACCTGACAGTTTTGAGATGATATTGAGGATCCTCCAGGGCAGCAGTGAGCAGCTCTACTCCTGGGTCTCCTAGATCTCCTGGGTCTCCTAGATCTCCTGGGTCTCCTAGATCTCCTGGGTCTCCTGGCTGACTGTAACTCAGGTCCAGTTCTCTCAGGTGTGATGAGTTTGAGCTGAGAGTTGAGGAACATTTTTCCAAGTTTTTCTTTGTGATGTTACATCGGTCCAGCCTAAAACAAAATGTAAAAAATAAAAGCTACATCTTAGTGTCTAATGTAAAGTGGAATTGTAATGTATTGGGGGCGGCTACTAACACTAGGGTTATCAGGAGGGAACTATTGTCACGACTTCCGCCGAAGTCAGTCCCTCTCCTTGTTCTAGCGGTGTTCGTCGGTCGACGTCACCGGGCTTCTAGCCATCGCTGATCCACCTTTCATTTTCCATTTGTTTTGTCTCATTTTCCCACACACCTGGTATTCATTCCCTCATTACATGTCGTGTATTTAACCCTCTGTTCCCCCCATGTCTGTGTGTGTAATTGTTGATTGTCAGGTTGGCTCTCTTCCGGCTGGTTTGCGCAGGGTTCTATTTTACACCCGTGCTTTTGACAGCCTGTACTCTGTACCTTGTTATTTTGAACTTAGTGCTGCCTCACCTGTTCTGACGGCTTTTGTTTTTGAGACGCGGTTGAGTTCTATTCTTATGATGTTAAGTTGCAATATAATTATTATTATATTATTAGACAGTAGTTTCCATATTATTTAATTGTTATTTTTATTAGACAGTAGCAGCCATATTTATTATTTAATTGTTAATATTATTAGACAGTAGCAGCCATATTTATTATTTAATTGTTAATATTATTAGACAGTAGCAGCCATATTTATTATTTAATTGTTAATATTATTAGACAGTAGCAGCCATATTTATTATTTAATTGTTAATAATATTAGACAGTAGCAGCCATATTTATTATTTAATTGTTAATATTATTAGACAGTAGCAGCCATATTTATTATTTAATTGTTAATATTATTAGACAGTAGCAGCCATATGTATTATTTAATTGTTAATAATATTAGACAGTAGCAGCCATATTTATTATTTAATTGTTAATATTATTAGACAGTAGCAGCCATATTTATTATTTAATTGTTAATACTATTAGATGTAGCAGCCATATTATTATATTATTATTATTATATTTATTATTTAATTGTTAATGATATTAGACAGTAGCAGACATATTTATTATTTAATTGTTAATATTATTAGACAGTAGCAGCCATATTTATTATTTAATTGTTACTATTATTAGACAGTAGCAGCCATATTTATTATTTAATGGTTAATATTATTAGACAGTAGCAGCCATATTTATTATTTAATTGTTAATATTATTAGACAGTAGCAGCCATATTTATTATTTAATTGTTAATATTATTAGACAGTAGCAGCCATATTTATTATTTAATTGTTACTATTATTAGACAGTAGCAGCCATATTTATTATTTAATGGTTAATATTATTAGACAGTAGCAGCCATATTTATTATTTAATTGTTACTATTATTAGACAGTAGCAGCCATATGTATTATTTAATGGTTAATATTATTAGACAGTAGCAGCCATATTTATTATTTAATTGTTAATATTATTAGACAGTAGCAGCCATATGTATTATTTTATGGTTAATATTAGACAGTAGCAGCCATATTTATTATTTAATTGTTATATTATTAGACAGTAGCAGCCATATTTATTGTTTAATTGTTAATATTATTAGACAGTAGCAGCCATATTTATTATTTAATTGTTACTATTATTAGACAGTAGCAGCCATATTTATTATTTAATGGTTAATATTAGACAGTAGCAGCCATATTTATTATTTAATTGTTAATATTATTAGACAGTAGCAGCCATATTTATTATTTAATTGTTCATATTATTAGACAGTAGCAGCCATATTTATTGTTTAATTGTTAATATTATTAGACAGTAGCAGCCATATTTATTATTTAATTGTTATTTTTATTAGACAGTAGCAGCCATATTTATTATTTAATGGTTAATATTAGACAGTAGCAGCCATATTTATTATTTAATTGTTCATATTATTAGACAGTAGCAGCCATATTTATTATTTAATTGTTAATATTATTAGACAGTAGCAGCCATATTTATTATTTAATTGTTACTATTATTAGACATTAGCAGCCATATTTATTATTTAATTGTTAATAATATTAGACAGTAGCAGCCATATTTATTATTTAATTGTTATTTTTATTAGACAGTAGCAGCCATATTTATTATTTAATGGTTAATATTAGACAGTAGCAGCCATATTTATTATTTAATTGTTCATATTATTAGACAGTAGTTGCCATATTTATTATTTAATTGTTCATATTATTAGACAGTAGCAGCCATATTTATTATTTAATTGTTCATATTATTAGACAGTAGCAGCCATATTTATTATTTAATTGTTAATAATATTAGACAGTAGCAGCCATATTTATTATTTAATTGTTAATATTATTAGACAGTAGTTGCCATATTTATTATTTAATTGTTAATATTATTAGACAGTAGCAGCCATATTTATTATTTAATTGTTCATATTATTAGACAGTAGCAGCCATATTTATTATTTAATTGTTCATATTATTAGACAGTAGTTGCCATATTTATTATTTAATTGTTAATATTATTAGACAGTAGCAGCCATATTTATTATTTAATTGTTCATATTATTAGACAGTAGCAGCCATATTTATTATTTAATTGTTAATGATATTAGACAGTAGCAGACATATTTATTATTTAATTGTTAATATTATTAGACAGTAGCAGCCATATTTATTATTTAATTGTTACTATTATTAGACAGTAGCAGCCATATTTATTATTTAATGGTTAATATTATTAGACAGTAGCAGCCATATTTATTATTTAATTGTTACTATTATTAGACAGTAGCAGCCATATTTATTATTTAATTGTTAATATTATTAGACAGTAGCAGCCATATTTATTATTTAATGGTTAATATTATTAGACAGTAGCAGCCATATTTATTATTTAATTGTTAATATTATTAGACAGTAGCAGCCATATTTATTATTTAATCGTTAATATTATTAGACAGTAGCAGCCATATTTATTATTTAATGGTTAATATTAGACAGTAGCAGCCATATTTATTATTTAATTGTTCATATTATTAGACAGTAGCAGCCATATTTATTATTTAATTGTTAATATTATTAGACAGTAGCAGCCATATTTATTATTTAATTGTTACTATTATTAGACATTAGCAGCCATATTTATTATTTAATTGTTAATAATATTAGACAGTAGCAGCCATATTTATTATTTAATTGTTATTTTTATTAGACAGTAGCAGCCATATTTATTATTTAATGGTTAATATTAGACAGTAGCAGTCATATTTATTATTTAATTGTTAATATTATTAGACAGTAGTTGCCATATTTATTATTTAATTGTTAATATTATTAGACAGTAGAAGCCATATTTATTATTTAATTGTTAATATTATTAAAAAGTAGCAGCCATATTTATTATTTAATTGTTCATATTATTAGACAGTAGTTGCCATATTTATTATTTAATTGTTAATATTATTAGACAGTAGCAGCCATATTTATTATTTAATTGTTCATATTATTAGACAGTAGTTGCCATATTTATTATTTAATTGTTCATATTATTAGACAGTAGCAGCCATATTTAATATTTAATTGTTCATAATATTAGACATTAGCAGCCATATTTATTATTTAATTGTTAATATTATTAGACAGTAGCAGCCATATTTATTATTTAATTGTTCATATTATTAGACAGTAGCAGCCATATTTATTATTTAATGGTTAATATTAGACAGTAGCAGCCATATTTATTATTTAATTGTTCATATTATTAGACAGTAGTTGCCATATTTATTATTTAATTGTTCATATTATTAGACAGTAGCAGCCATATTTATTATTTAATTGTTCATATTATTAGACAGTAGCAGCCATATTTATTATTTAATTGTTAATAATATTAGACAGTAGCAGCCATATTTATTATTTAATTGTTAATATTATTAGACAGTAGCAGCCATATTTATTATTTAATTGTTAATATTATTAGACAGTAGCAGCCATATTTATTATTTAATTGTTAATATTATTAGACAGTAGCAGCCATATTTATTATTTAATTGTTAATATTATTAGACAGTAGCAGCCATATTTATTATTTAATTGTTAATATTATTAGACAGTAGCAGCCATATTTATTATTTAATTGTTAATATTATTAGACAGTAGCAGCCATATTTATTATTTAATTGTTCATATTATTAGACAGTAGCAGCCATATTTATTATTTAATTGTTAATGATATTAGACAGTAGCAGACATATTTATTATTTAATTGTTCATATTATTAGACAGTTCAGCCATATTTATTATTTAATTATTTAATATTATTAGAAAGTAGTTGCCATATTGTTCTTGTTACTAAGTATTATTTTGTTGTTTCCATTTGGACTCTTGAAAATGAGATGGTGCATCTCAAGAGATTTCATCCTGCAAAATGTCTAATAAATAAATATATATTTTTTTTAAAGTCAGTTCAAGCCCTCTGATTTGATCATACATGAATTCACTTCATAAATCTGACCTGAAGGTTCACGTGCATGCAGCCTGAAATTAACATAATGACATACCCAACATCACCATATTTGGGTAGAAGAATCCACTGTATGAACAGTAGAGCAGAGAAGATATATCATGTACAGATGTTCACTTGTTCACCAGCACAACTGACTGTACGTACATCTCAGAGCAGACGTGGGATTAATTTCGAACACACCATATGACCACGTTGATATTGATAAATGTCCATTTTATGATCAGTCACGTTCATTTAATAAATGAGGGTCAAAGTTAATATATGGTTATAAAGTCAAGTTGCTAAATAATTCACCTCAGTGTCTCCAGTTTACATTGCAGACTCCCCAGTCCAGCAGACAGCAGCTCCACTCCTGAATCCTGCAGGTCATTGTCATTCAGATCCAGCTTTCTCAGGTTTGAGTTTGAGATGAGAACTGAGGCCAACTGTTCGCAACAGCTTTCTGTGAGTTTACATCTATTCAACCTAAAAGAAAACAAGTTGGACAAAACAAATTAAATCAAAATGCACCTGTATTTGCACAGTGTAACACCAGACCTCCCTGAATTCATATTTATTTCAAAAGCTTTCAAATAAATATGATAAACTAAGGAATTCAACAAGGTTCTGCTCTTCAACAATGCCATTAATACTGACCTCAGTGTCTGTAGTTTACAGGTTGGACTGCCCAGTCCGGCAGAGAGCAGCTTCACTCCTGAATCCTGCAGGTCATTGTCACTCAGATCCAGCTCTCTCAGGTTTGAGTTTGAGATGAGAACTGAGGCCAACTGTTCACAACATCTCTCTGTGAGTTTACAGCTATTCAACCTAAAATGAAAAAAGTTGGACAGCACAAATTGGATAAGAATCATCCACTACTTAGATTCTACTCATGAAAGTAACAGTCCATTATCACTTCAGAGGCATAACAATAGACTCATTAACCACATTTCCATTCACAGTTTTCATGTGAGAAAAGTCATACAGTATAAAAAAAATCATCATAACCGCTGTAATGGAAACAGGAAGTTTTGGTACTATTTTATAAATGCCAACAGATCATTTGTTCTTGTTCTATTTTACATATTTTGCCATGAGACTGAGAAAAAAAGTTGCTGTTTAAAAGACGGGACAATCAACATTTCTCTTAAGGCCTTAAAACACTTGTTGGACTATAATTTTAAAAACGCCTTTTACGGTGTCTGACAAAGTCGACACGAATCCAGTAATTTGCGTCTTATGTGTTTTGTTTTTTTTCTACAAAATTAAGTTGTTCCATTACATGGTATGATAGCTGATACTTTGGTCTATTAAAATATATATTTAAAATATTGTTGATATTGATTGGTTAATTCTAACATTAGATGATTCAAATATGTAATAAAAACTCTGAACTTATATTTATTTTGTTTTATAGTACTATTAAATGCTTCAGGGTTAACCCTATTACAGGGGCTGAGTCACCGGCTTACTGGTGCTTTTCCATGCTGTGCCTAGGAGGGGTGCGTCACTTGAGTGGGTTGAGTCACTGACGTGATCTTCCTGTCTGGGTTGGCGCCTCCGCCTTGGGTTGTGCCGTGGCGGAGATCTTTGTGGGCTATACTCGGCCTTGTCTCAGGATGGTAAGTTGGTGGTTGAAGATATCCCTCTAGTGATATGGGGGCTGTGGTTTGGCAAAGTGGGTGGGGTTATATCCTGCCTGTTTGGCCCTGTATCATCGGATGGGGCCACAGTGTCTCCTGACCCCTCCTGTCTCAGCCTCCAGTATTTATGCTACAGTAGTTTATGTGTCGGGGGGCTAGGGTCAGTCTGTTATATCTGGAGTACTTCTCCTGTCTTATCCTGTGTCCTGTGTGAATTTAAGTATGCTCTCTCTAATTCTCTCTTTCTTTCTTTCTCTCTCTTGGAGAACCTGAGCTCTAGGACCATGCCTCAGGACTACCTGGCATGATGACTCCTTGCTGTCCTCGGTCCACCTGGCTGTGCTGCTGCTCCAGTTTCAACTGTTCTGCCTGCGGCTATGGAACCGTGACCTGCTCACTGGATGTGCTACCTGTCCCAGACCTTCTGTTTTCAACTCTCTAGAGACAGCAGGAGCGGTAGAGATACTCTTAATGATCAGCTATGAAAAGCCAACTGACATTTACTCCTGAGGTGCTGACCTGTTGCACCTTCAACAACTACTATGATTATTATTATTTGACCATGCTGGTCATTTATGAACATTTGAACATCTTGGCCATGTTCTGTTATAATCTCCACCCGGCACAACCAGAAGAGGACTGGCCCCCCCTCATAGCCTGGTTCCTCTCTAGGTTTCTTCCTAGGTTTTGGCCTTTCTAGGGAGTTTTTCCTAGCCACTGTGCTTCTACACCTGCATTGCTTGCTGTTTGGGGTTTTAGGCTGTGTTTCTGTACAGTACTTTGAGATATCAGCTGATGTAAGAAGGGCTATATAAATTGATTTGATTTGAGTTAGCATTTTGGCATGTTTTTTATAGATGTAGAACATAATACAACATTTATAAAGCAAACACCATCTCTTAAGTCTAACACAGAAAATACTTCAATTGTTTATGTATATCTTGCAGAAGAGTGATTTTTTAAATAATTTAGCAGAAAATATTCTATATATTCAATAGACCAACAAAATCAATCTGAAAGTGGTTAGCCATCAGTGACGGAGTTGACAAAAAGCAATAGTGTGATACGCAGGACTCGTAATCCACGAGTGGCAGTGGTTCAGATCCAACAAAGGTGCGTGCCTGATTTATCAAAATTTCGCATTTGACGGATCTGATTGTTAAATCAGAGTTCAATGTTTACCTGCATGCGACATGAAACTAACATAATCACACACCCTTACGTTGCGATGTTTGGGTAGGAAAATCCACTTTATGATCATATCTGTGCACCTTCATTTGATAAGGGCCAATGTAAATAACCTCGCCTCAGTGTTTCCAGTTTACACTGTGGATTCCCCAGTCCGGCATACAGCAGCCCCACTCCCGAATCTTGCAGGTCATTGTCACTCAGGTCCAGTTGTCTCATGTGAGGAGTTTGAGCTGAGAGCTGATGCCAACTCTTTACAGCATCTCTCTGTGAGTTTACATCTATTCAACCTGAATAGGACATCAATTGAAATTGAATCAACATAATGAACATTTTCAAACATAACTGCCAAAATATTAAGTCTAACACACCCAGCCAAGTTATGAAACCATTATAAGTACTTACAGAGCTGTTCTGGAGGCTTTGACCACTGGCAGCAGCCTTAGAAGACCTTCCTCTGTTTTGGAGAATCTATTTAGGTCAAGAACATCCAGCTCCTCTTCTGAAGTCAGCAACACAAAGGCCAGAGCTGACCACTCTGTAAGTGACAATTTGGCTTCTGAGAGACTTCCTGAGTTCAAGTAGCTTTGCATCTCCCACACTAGATAGTGGTCATTCAGCTCATTCAGACAATGGAACAGATTGATGCATTTCTCTGGTGAGGGATTCTCCCTTATCTTCTCGTTGATGTATTTGACTGTTTCCACATTTGTCAGTGAGCTGCTCGCTGTTTGTGACAGTAGGCCTCGTAGGAGAGTCTGATTGGACTCAAGTGAAAGGCCCAGCAGAAAGTGGAGGAACAGATCCAGGTGTCCATTCTCACTCTGTAAAGCTTTATCTACTGCACTGTTGTAGAAGTCGATCGTAGATTTGTGTCCGATTGATGATTCCTGGTCCCTGAATGAAGATCTCTTTTTGACCAGTGGATTCTCTCTGCTTTGGTTGAATGTGAGAAACACATATAACGCAGCAAGAAACTCCTGGATGCTCAGATGCACAAAGCAGTACACATTCTCCTGGTACAGCCCACACTCCTCTCTGAAGATCTGTGTGCACACTCCTGAGTACACTGATGCTTCTCTGACATCAATGCCACACTCCCTTAGGTCTTCCTCATAGAAGATCAGATTGCCTTTTTCCAGTTGTTTGAGGGCCAGTTTTCCCAGAGAGAGAATTATCATTTTATCCCAGTGTGGATCTCGGTCATGGTCTTCAAGATACTTCTGAATCCCTTGTTTGGTCTGAAATACCAGGAAGTGTGTGTACATTTGAGTCTGATTCCTGGGCATCTCTCCACCCTCTGCTTCAACCAACAGTCTCTCTAGAACAGTGGCCGTAATCCAACTGAAGACTGGTATGTGGCACATGATGTGGAGGCTCCTTGATGACTTAATATGTGTGATGATTCTGCTGGCCAGGTTCTCATCACTGATTCTATTCTTGATGTACTCCTCTTTCTGTGGGTCGTTGAATCCTTGTACCTCTGTCACCTGGTCAACACACTCTGGAGGAATCTGATTGGCTGCTGCTGGTCGGGATGTTATCCAGACAAGAGCAGAGGGGAGCAGATTCCCCTTGATGAGGTTTGTTAGCAGCACATCCACGGAGGTTGACTCTGTGACATCACAGCAGCTCTTGTTGTTCTTGAAGTCTAGAGGAAGTCGAAACTCATCCAGACCATCAAGAACAAACATAACTTTGTAACTGTCAAAGTTGGAGATATCAGATTCTCTAATCTCAATGAAATAGTGATCTATAAGTTCATTCAAACAGATTTTTTTATTTTTCATCAAATTCAGCTCCCGAAAAGGAAGTGGAAATATGAATTGGACATCCTGATTAGCTTTTCCTTCAGCCCAGTCCAGAATGAACTTCTGCACAGAGACAGTTTTTCCAATGCCAGCAACTCCCTTTGTCAGCACAGTTTTGATAGGTTTGTCTTGTCCAGGTGAGGGTTTAAAGATGTCGTTACATTTAATTTTTGTCCCTTGTGCTGCTGATTTCCTGGAAGCTGTTTCAATCTGTCTCACCTCATGTTCGTTATTGACATCTCCGCTTCCACCCTCTGTGATGTAGAGCTCTGTGTAGATCTTATTGAGAAGTGTTGAGTGGCCTTGTTTAGCTATTCCCTCAAATATGCATTCATGTCTCTTCTTCAGGGTAGATTTGTGTTGGTACACCAGATGAAGTTCATCTATTTGATGAAACAAGTATTATAAATAGCAAAATCCTTAACTTTACAGATGTAGTTTGACAGATATTTCAATGTTCCCTGATAATTACTAAAAAGTGTAGTGTACAGCTCAATTTTTTAAGAATGCAAATTACAAATACATTTTCCATAATCCTGAAACCATTCTTTTCACAATTACATTTATAATTTTCAGCATCACTGGTCAAATAAATGTATTAGGAGGAATAACATGCAGTCCTAAGGACTCTCAACATTAGAAACACTGATATGAAGGATGATAACTCCTCATTTTGATTGGTTAGCTCTAGCAGTAATAGAGGTTAATTAAAGGGATCTTCTACTCAAAACACAATCTCATATGATTTGTCCACTTACCTTGGCTATTTTTGGTTTTTGGATAAGTATTTTTTTTTCCACACAGGTGGTTGAGCACAAAAGTGTACATCTGATTTATCAAAGTTTTCTATTTGACTGATCTGAGCGGAAACAAATTCACTGCATAAATACATTTTACATGATAATTTCTTGCGCGCAAACTAACATTCACATAATTACAGATCCCTACATTGGCCAGATATGAGCAGAATATTCTGCTCCATACTTGAGAAATCCACTTCAGTTTGCAGAATTCTGGGTGACAGTAGAGTAGAGCGCGAAAGTCAAAGAGCACCCAGGAGTCGGGACAAGAGAAAATATAGGAGAGGAGCCCTCGTCAGACTACAGTAATACAAGACAGGAGCCCTCGTCAGACTACAGTAATGTAGGAGAGGAGCCCTCGTCAGACTACAGTAAAGAAGGATTTGTAAGTCGCTCTGGATAAGAGCATCTGCTAAATGACTTAAATGTAAATGTAAATGTAGGAGAGGAGCCCTCGTCAGACTACAGTAATGTAGGAGAGGAGCCCTCGTCAGACTACAGTAATGTAGGAGAGGAGCCCTCGTCAGACTACAGTAATACAAGAGAGGAGCCCTCGTCAGACTACAGTAATGTAGGTGAGGAGCCCTCGTCAGACTACAGTAATACAAGGGAGCCCTCGTCAGACTACAGTAATACAAGAGAGGAGCCCTCGTCAGATTACAGTAATACAAGAGAGGAGCCCTCATCAGACTACAGTAATACAGGAGGAGCCCTCATCAGATTACAGTAATACAAGAGAGGAGCCCTCGTCAGATTACAGTAATACAAGAGAGAAGCCCTCGTCAGACTACAGTAATGTAGGAGATGAGCCCTCGTCAGACTACAGTAATACAAGAGAGGAGCCCTCGTCAGATTACAGTAATACAAGAGAGGAGCCCTCATCAGACTACAGTAATACAGGAGGAGCCCTCGTCAGACTACAGTAATACAGGAGAGGAGCCCTCGTCAGACTACAGTAATACAGGAGAGGAGCCCTCGTCAGACTACAGTAATACAGGAGGAGCCCTCGTCAGACTACAGTAATGTAGGAGAGGAGCCCTCGTCAGACTACAGTAATGTAGGAGAGGAGCCCTCGTCAGACTACAGTAATGTAGGAGAGGAGCCCTCATCAGACTACAGTAATGTAGGAGAGGAGCCCTCATCAGACTACAGTAATGTAGGAGAGGAGCCCTCGTCAGACTACAGTAATGTAGGAGAGGAGCCCTCGTCAGACTACAGTAATGTAGGAGAGGAGCCCTCGTCAGACTACAGTAATGTAGGAGAGGAGCCCTCGTCAGACTACAGTAATGTAGGAGAGGAGCCCTCGTCAGACTACAGTAATGTAGGAGAGGAGCCCTCGTCAGACTACAGTAATGTAGGAGGAGCCCTCGTCAGACTACAGTAATGTAGGAGAGGAGCCCTCGTCAGACTACAGTAATGTAGGAGAGGAGCCCTCGTCAGACCACAGTAATACAAGAGAGGAGCCCTCATCAGACCACAGTAATACAAGAGAGGAGCCCTCATCAGACTACAGTAATGTAGGAGAGGAGCCCTCATCAGACTACAGTAATACAGGAGGAGCCCTCGTCAGACTACAGTAATACAGGAGGAGAGCCCTCGTCAGACTACAGTAATGTAGGAGGAGAGCCCTCGTCAGACTACAGTAATACAGGAGGAGCCCTCGTCAGACTACAGTAATGTAGGCGAGGAGACATCAGACTGCAGTAATGTAGGAGAGGAGTCCTCGTCAGACTGCAGTAATGTAGGAGAGGAGTCCTCGTCAGACTACAGTAATGTAGGAGAGGAGCCCTCAGACTACAGTAATGTAGGAGAGGAGCCCTCAGACTACAGTAATGTAGGAGAGGAGCCCTCGTCAGACTACAGTAATGTAGGAGGAGCCCTCGTCAGACTACAGTAATGTAGGAGAGGAGACATCAGACTGCAGTAATGTAGGAGAGGAGACATCAGACTACAGTAATGTAGGAGAGGAGACATCAGACTACAGTAATGTAGGAGAGGAGACATCAGACTATCAGACTACAGTAATGTAGGAGAGGAGACATCAGACTACAGTAATGTAGGAGAGGAGACATCAGACTACAGTAATGTAGGAGAGGAGACATCAGACTACAGTAATGTAGGAGAGGAGACATCAGACTACAGTAATGTAGGAGAGGAGACATCAGACTACAGTAATGTAGGAGAGGAGCCCTCATCAGACTACAGTAATGTAGGAGAGGAGACATCAGACTACAGTAATGTAGGAGAGGAGACATCAGACTACAGTAATGTAGGAGAGGAGACATCAGACTACAGTAATGTAGGAGAGGAGACATCAGACTACAGTAATGTAGGAGAGGAGACATCAGACTACAGTAATGTAGGAGAGGAGACATCAGACTACAGTAATGTAGGAGAGGAGACATCAGACTACAGTAATGTAGGAGAGGAGACATCAGACTACAGTAATGTAGGAGAGGAGACATCAGACTACAGTAATGTAGGAGAGGAGACATCAGACTACAGTAATGTAGGAGAGGAGACATCAGACTACAGTAATGTAGGAGAGGAGACATCAGACTACAGTCATCAGACTACAGTAATACAGGAGAGGAGACATCAGACTACAGTAATACAGGAGAGGAGACATCAGACTACAGTAATGTAGGAGAGAGACATCAGACTACAGTAATACAGGAGAGGAGACATCAGACTACAGTAATGTAGGAGAGGAGACATCAGACTACAGTAATGTAGGAGAGGAGACATCAGACTACAGTAATGGAGGAGCCCTAGACTACAGTAATGTAGAGAGGAGACATCAGACTACAGTAATGTAGGAGAGGAGACATCAGACTACAGTAATACAGTAGAGAGGAGACATCAGACTACAGTAATGTAGGAGAGGAGACATCAGACTACAGTAATGTAGGAGAGGAGACATCAGACTACAGTAATACAGGAGGAGCCCTCAGACTACAGTAATGTAGGAGGGAGACATCAGACTACAGTAATGTAGGAGAGGAGACATCAGACTACAGTAATACAGGAGGAGCATCAGACTACAGTAATGTAGGAGAGGAGACATCAGACTACAGTAATAAGGAGAGGAGACATAGACTACAGTAATGTAGGAGAGGAGACATCAGACTACAGTAATACAGGAGAGGAGACATCAGACTACAGTAATGTAGGAGAGGAGACATCAGACTACAGTAATACAGGAGAGGAGACATCAGACTACAGTAATGTAGGAGAGGAGACATCAGACTACAGTAATGTAGGAGAGGAGACATCAGACTACAGTAATGTAGGAGAGGAGACATCAGACTACAGTAATACAGGAGGAGCCCTCGTCAGACTACAGTAATGTAGGAGAGGAGACATCAGACTACAGTAATGTAGGAGAGGAGCATCAGACTACAGTAATACAGGAGAGGAGACATCAGACTACAGTAATGTAGGAGAGGAGACATCAGACTACAGTAATGTAGGAGAGGAGACATCAGACTACAGTAATACAGGAGGAGCCCTCGTCAGACTACAGTAATGTAGGAGGGGAGACATCAGACTACAGTAATGTAGGAGAGGAGACATCAGACTACAGTAATACAGGAGGAGCCCTCATCAGACTACAGTAATGTAGGAGGGGAGACATCAGACTACAGTAATACAGGAGAGGAGACATCAGACTACAGTAATGTAGGAGAGGAGACATCAGACTACAGTAATACAGGAGAGGAGACATCAGACTACAGTAATGTAGGAGAGGAGACATCAGACTACAGTAATACAGGAGAGGAGACATCAGACTACAGTAATGTAGGAGAGGAGACATCAGACTACAGTAATGTAGGAGAGGAGACATCAGACTACAGTAATGTAGGAGAGGAGACATCAGACTACAGTAATACAGGAGGAGCCCTCAGACTACAGTAATGTAGGAGAGGAGACATCAGACTACAGTAATGTAGGAGAGGAGCCATCAGACTACAGTAATACAGGAGAGGAGACATCAGACTACAGTAATGTAGGAGAGGAGACATCAGACTACAGTAATGTAGGAGAGGAGACATCAGACTACAGTAATGTAGGAGAGGAGACATCAGACTACAGTAATGTAGGAGAGGAGACATCAGACTACAGTAATGTACGAGAGGAGACATCAGACTACAGTAATGTAGGAGAGGAGACATCAGACTACAGTAACCATTTTCTGTCCTCCACACTGACACTGTTTACTGAATAAATTATTGCATCATGTTTCACTGCACCATAATTTGTGTGTAAACTAAGTCTTTACGTGATTGGGGAGTCGACTGGGGCGTCGCGACAACAGTGGGTTTTTCGCTGCTACACTGTGTCGGCAAAGTGTTATCAAAGTGTTATCGAAACACACACACAACAACTTTCCTGGGGATCGACTCCAGCCAAGACAAGCTGGAAAACATCATTACCCTGTATTTTGAGATAACTATCCCTTGAAAACAATCTATCATTTATTAATGATTTAATTTCAACAATCATAGTGATCCATTCCTTATGAATTGATACCGAGAAAGGACTAAAGCTGGCCAATCAGTGAACAAGTGTACTGACCACTCGGAATCTCGGACTCTGACCTCTGCTCTTGGTCACCAATTGTTCTGAAAAAAAAGAAGACGCAATTCAGAATGTATTTTTGCAGAACATGTTTTGCTTTCAATTGTTTAGAAAAATATGTTTTCATTTGACTCATCATGAAAATGAAATGTCAGGCAACCATGGCCTATTATACAGTACATATGGAGTGGCTGTGAGACCTGTGTTCAGGATACCCTTTCCTGTGCACTAAACAACCCTGCACAAGTAGGTCTTTCTTGAATTATGGTGGCATTTAGGCATGGCAATTTGGAGAAAAAAAAATCTGAATTTTTCAAGATTTTTGTGGAAGCTTAATTACTTCAAATATTTTTTTTTAAATATGATAACATTGTGCCATCAGTAGGAGTAGTAACACCAACGATGGTAACACAAATGAGACATTTTAGGAAAATTAGGATTTTCTGAAATGGAGGCCACAAATGCTCAAATCTAAGGTCATCAATGTTTAAAAAATAATTTACTAAATGTTATATGATTAATCATTTTGCTCAAATTGTTATTTCACTTAATTAAATTGAGTAACACTAAATTACATTTTAGATTTAGAAAGTAGTTTCAACAGAACACAGACATTTATAACACACTAAAAGGGTGTGATTAACTAATCATTTTCTTTAATACAGATCCCACTCCCGGTAACAATTTGCACACTGGAGAAAATGCTCAAGGCCCTCGTATATTTTTTGAATGAGTGATTTTCAAGGTGGTAACACCAATGACATAAAACTGACAAACAGTGATTATACAGCATACCACCCTGCATACCACTGCTGGCTTGCCTCTAAAGCTAAGCAGGGTTTGTCCTGGTCAGTCCCTGGATGGGAGACCAGATGCTGCTGGAAATGGTGTTGGAGGGCCAGTAGGAGACACTCTTTCCCCTGGTCTAAAAAAATATCCCAATGCCCCAGGGCAGTGATTGGGGACATTGCCCTGTGTAGGGTGCAGTCTTTCAGATGGGACGTTAAACAGGTGTCCTGACTCTCTGAGGTCATTAAAGATCCCATGGCACTTATCGTAGGGGTGTTAACCCTGGTGTCCTGGCTAAATTCCCAATCTGACCCTCAAAACATCACGGTCACCTAATAATCCCCAGTTTACAATTGTCTCATTCCTCTCCCCTGTAACTATTCCCCAGATCGTTGCTGCAAATGAGAATGTGTTCTCAGTCAACTTACCTGGAAAAATAACAGATAAATAAATACTGTACTTGTAAAGATGTTTTTTTTAAAGTTATTTAAATAGCCTTCTTTGTTTTTATTGATCTATACAATGTACTTTTATTCACTTTCTAGCATCATAAATATATAGATATCTCAAAATCCTCTTGTCACTGGAAATCTACACTTCTGAGGCAAGCCAATTTGCTTTCCTTAAATAGTTGAGAATGCTAAGAATTGTTTTATGATGGTTATACCATGAATCATTTGCGTAGCTATTTGATTTTGAATTTTAGAACCCTTGTAGGTATACAGTGCATTCAGAAAATATTCAGACTCCTTGACTTTTTCCACACTTTTTCCTTGACTTTTTTGTTGTTGTTACATTACAGACTGATTCTAAATTGTACCCCATAATGACAAAGCAAAAACAGGTTTTCAGACATTTTAGCAAAAAAAGAAAAAGAAACTGAAATATCACATTTACGTAGCTATTCAGACTGTTTACTCAGTACTTTGTTGAAGCATCTTTGGCAGGGATTCCAGCCAGAGCCCGGTCTTGAACCCGGTCATACATCTCTGGAGAGACCTGAAAATAGCTGTGCAGCTACTCTCCCCATCCAACCTGACAGAGCTTGAGAGGATCTGTAGAGAAGAATGGGAGAAACTCTCCAAATACAGGTGTGCCAAGCTTGTAGCGTCACACCCAAGAAGTCTTCTTAGAGAGTAGCTGCACAGGTCTCAGGTCTCTCCAGAGATGTTTGACCGGGTTCAAGACCGGGCTCTGGCTGGGCCACTCAAGGACATTCAGAGACTTGTCCCGAAACCACTCCTACCTTGGCTGTGTGCTTAGGATCATTGACCTGTTGGAAGGTGAACCTTCGTTCCAGTCTGAGGTCACAAGCGTTTTCATCAAGGTTCTCTCTGTACTTTGCTCCGTTTATCTTCCCTTCAATCTGACTAGTCTCCCAGTGTTGCAGTGCTGCAGAGATGGTTGTCCTTCTGGAAGGTTCTCCCATGTCCACAGAGAAACTCTGGAGCTCTGTCAGAGAGACCATCGGGTTCTTGGTCACCTCATCATTCTATTTGAAGTTGACACAGTGGAGACATTTTCCATTCTGGATTCTGTTTTGTGCCATGTCGAATTGCAATTTGGCATTTTCCATCTGGATTCTGTTTTGTGCCATGTCAAATTGCAATTGGAGGAATGCCACTTCAAGTTAAAAGGCACATTACACTACAAAATCACATTCTGCAATGTTGTGGTTGATATTTATTGTCATGAATCTTGTCCTGGAGGCAAAACTGAGCGATTTCTTACGCTAAATGGGCCAGCTGCAATGTCAAAATTGGCTACATCGTCAATTTTAAGTTAGGGTTAAGTATTAGGGTTAGCAGTGTGGTTAAGGTGGTAAGGTTTAAAATCAGATTGTATGTGCCAGCTAGTGACCACTCTGCAGCATGGCCACCAGGGCAAGATTCATGACAATAAATGCCAACCTGCACATTTTGAGACCTGAGTTTTGTACATCAGAGGTCTGAAAACATCTGAAAATGTGATTTGAGTGTAATTTAGTTTTACACTTCGGTATGCAACATATACAGGGCCTTGCGAAAGTATTCGGCCCATTTGAACTTTGCGACCTTTTGCCACATTTCAGGCTTCAAACATAGAGATATAAAACTGTATTTTTTTGTGAAGAATCAACAACAAGTGGAACACAATCATGAAGTAGAACGACATTTATTGGATATTTCAAACTTTTTTAACAAATCAAAAACTGAAAAATTGGGTGTGCAAAATTATACAAGTGTTTTTATCTGCTCTATTTTTATGCTTCCTGTTAAGTTAAATTTAGTTTTTTTGTATCTTTTACTTTCGGTTTTGTACACCAGCTTCTTTATCATGGAAAATATATTCAAAAGCGGTTTAGATGGTACAATGATTACCTAGACTACAATTGCTTGTTTTGTCACCAACTGAAATTAGGCAAACTATTTGAAGTTCAGCTGTAGTGGAACACAAAAAGGATCTCCCCTCTGACCCGCCTTTCATCCCGACTCAACAAATACCCATGAAAGAACTGACAGTACCGGATGAGCTACCCGCCTGGACTATGTCACCACCTGAAGAACCAAGCTTCCAAACAGCAGAACCTGACTGGTATCAACTGGCTCCGCCCACGGTAGAAGGAGAATCTGCTGGCTGGGAAAATCTATTTAGAATCATTATTGCTTGGATAGGCTGGACTCTATAAGAGGAAGGTAGCGCTTTAAGCTATGTAGGAAGTACATCCTTATATGGGTATGAACAGATGTATGTACTAGCCAACCACACAGGAAATAATATTGGGAGGAAGTAGTAGGTAATAAAAGGATGAATTATTCTGTGGAGGACACCTAGGGGATTTTGGACGGTGAAAAAAGGTATATATAGAGAAACTGCCAATACTTTGGCGCTGACTTCTTGAATTCTGAATTCATAGAGACAACCATTTGAACCAGGTATTGGTGCCTGGCTCATCTCTAGATTCTAACTCTATTGAATTTGGACTAGATTCTTGTGCTGAGACTCCTCGTGTTCCTATCTATTCCAAACCATTACTACTGGCAGTGTGTGGTTCTTGAGGCTTTGTCCACTATATGACAGTCCCTGCTTTGTGATCGCCTGACCAAGGTCTAATCACTGGCATTACTGGAAATAGTTTGGCATCCCGAGACAGGACTTAAACACTGAACCCAGGGGGTTTTCGTTGGAGGATAGTGAAACATCAGTAGACGATCAGTTGACCAAGAACGACTCTAGTTTCCTCATTCAATATAACTTGAATCCAATTTAGTTAAAATAACAACTCCAATTCAACCTCTCGGCAGTTAGAGGGGAGTCGCTACACTAAACTAAATTTCTCAAATTCTGACCGATTGAAACTCTGCTCCTGATCTCGTGGGTCTCCTCGTCCTCTCTCAAAGGTAATTAAATAACTATTACAAGTATTTAATATAGAGATAAGTGTTATCATTGTACCAGGCATTTTATAAGAGCATTAAGTCATTTGCATGTTTTTGATTAACGCTGTGTGTGACCAAGTAACAAATTGTGTATTTTGAAGTGTGAAAACAGAGTGTTTTCAAAAATAAACGGTAGTCTTGTTTTGTCTCGAGTAAAAGGTTCTCTCAAAGACAGTTAACGGCACGGGAGATAACAACTCTGACACTCCCCGCTACCGGGACACTGGAAACGGGGATCAATGCTCTATGACAGAATTAGTTAACATTAAAAGACAAGGAGGAAGGTGTGTCCAGTAGTGATTCATTTAATTGTCTTATCGATCTAAGTTTTATTTTCCAAGCGATACATAGCCGACGGGCAGAGTAGTGAGACTAAGTTGACTAAAGGTCTTCACACTTTAAACTAGATACATCACAGAGGGGAAATACTCAACCACAGGGAAATCATATAGAGACTGGTAGGACTAGTGCTTAATAACAACTCATGGACCAATTAGTGGTGAAACAAAGAGTCTAGAGGATAAAGGTGGGGTTCACACATCCCAGCTAGAGCTAGACCGTTGAGAGTGACAAGGCAAAAGACCTCTCTACGCGGACAACGCTTCGATATAGAAAGAGAGGCAGGGCTACGTGAGCGGTCCTGGTTATACCAAGATAACCTGAAGTATCTATAGTGCCCTGTCCAATCCAGGGAACGGGACGCTAACCACCTCTAGCACCCCGCTGCCGGCCAAGGGGCGGGGCTGAAGGTTTCGTATCGCGACACTTGGCGCCCAACGTGGGGCCCCACACCTCTATTTAAGACTCTACTACTACCTGAGTTAAAGGCCCCTACCAGCGCTCTATTTCCAAACAACTTACTAAAGTAGGTATCTTTAAAGAGTTAGAGATATGGCTACGGCAGTACCAACCTACCCAGACGCAGAGAGAGCATTGGCTCTCCCTGCGGATAAGGAGGAATTACAAAAAAATAGGCGAGCTAGTGCCTTACCTTACAAACCATCAGGATGTTTCATCTTACCGGGTTTACCATGGGGTAAACTGAGAACGGTAGACCAGACAGCCATAAAACATCTTCTGGGAATAGAAGGAAGGCAAACTTTCTGGGATGATAAAACATTCCAGAAAATAACCCTAAATGGCAACTACCATAGATACTACGGCAGCTCATGAGGAGCAAAGTAGAGTAGAAAATAATGGTACAGAACAGGAAATGATACGCAGGCAAACGGCAGGTCTACCCAGCACTGGGCTCGCAATGTGCGTACCAGGAATACCCTGGGGCCACTGACCAAGAGGGAACAGACGGCCCCTCCAATAACAGGATTAGGCAAATAGCCCTGAACCCTAAGAATTTCCCGTGAAGACACTGATCAACTTCACTAGAAATTGTTGGAACAGGTGAAAATTAATTATAAAATTATTAAGGAACACCAGTATCTTTTCAAAGTGTATAACAAATAATTGTATTATTTCCTTGGGAAAAGTAAAGCTAACATAGTGCGTAAGTGTCACTATGGGCGTTGTATGAGGGAAAATCCCTGAGAAATAAGAAAGTACTATAGAGTTTGTAACTAAATAGGAAATCTAAATAAAATCTTGAGGTAAAGAGCAATGGCGGGTTAGAGTCTAGTCTTTGAGAAAAAAATCCCTGAGGAAACTAGAAAATATTATAGAGTTTACAACTAAATAGGAAATTTATACAAACCTCAAGGTGAAGATATGTTAACAAGAGTGAATTATTTTCAGCGCCGTTAAGGCAGGCAGACCTCGTAGTAATAGGAAATTGGGTTCTAATTAAAGGTCATTCCAGAAAAAGAAGGAGGGCCAGAGGATGTAAGTGTGTATTGTGGCAAAGTGGCCTTCTATGCACAGCCCTGGTACCCCATGGCAATTGCCCTGCTACAAGACGGGACTCCAACGAATCTAGGAGACACTAGTGTAATGTTGAGAGCCATGCAGGAAGAGTTATGTTAAATATTTAGGGTATATTTTAAGCCAACAGGGCAGAAAAAAGATGAAGGTAGAAAAAGAGTGATTTTATAAGCATTAAATTTAATTATGAAAATAAATATGTTGCAGTTCTTAGGGATAATAAAGTACTGTAGGTAATGGATCACATACTACGCAACATATATACAATTATTGATGAGACTGAGTTAAGATTAACCCAGGTTATTGTTAGATAAAATACAGTGGACTCCCGAAAGAGAGATTTCATTAGTACAGAAAACATATGCTATGTTTAGCAGCGTTTTGGCCTTATCTAATCATTTGAAGGTTTGTCTTCAAATAGTAGAAAGATGACAAGAATATATGGCATCTGTTGTGACCCAGGGTCATTGAGAGTATCGGGTTAATTAAGTTGAACTATATAATTATCTACATAGAAATGTTGAGTTCTATAAAATGCATTAGTGTAAACAGGGAGACAGTGAGACAGTCAGTCAATATTTGGAGACAGAGATCATATCTGGTACTGTCAGTATTAGCTGCGGCAACAGGAAGCAGATGCGGAAGCGAAAAAGGCCGGTTTTAAACGACAGCCATTAAAAGCAGCAGTTAAGAGGAAGTTAAACATAGACATAACTATATTGAAAGAACTGAGACAGATAGTGGCCCATGTGCAAATGTATTAGATCAGTTAGACACTGACACAGTAGGGGAATGTGACTTTACATGGAAGTAAATATTGCAAAGAGTGGACGCCTCAGGGTAAAATTTCAGGATGGACTTTAAAAAAAGGATATGAAAATAATAAACCACATAGGGATAAATATGCTACAAGGAGAAGAAAATCTCCTCAGCTTATCGGACGCAAAAAAAAATATAAGTAAGGGGAGTCATAAAAAATTATTTTTTTGTTGTTCCAGACTAAATAGAGAGAGTCAGAACACACAGAGGCAGTAATAGCAGCCCTAGACAGACTCAACAGAGCAGGCATGAAACTGAACTTGACAAAGAAGCCAAATAGGTCGAGAGGAAGTGAACTTTCTCGGTTTCACAACAGGCACTGGAATTACCGCAAGCAAAATGTATTTGAAAAAGTAGCAAAGCTCAGCAAGCCTCGCACAGTAAAGGAAATGCAGAGGGCCCTAGGCAAAATAGGGTATCTAAGAAACCACGTCAAAGGTTATAGCAGAGCTGCAAAGCATTGCTACAGAGGCATAACAAGAGAAGGGCATCAAAAGGCCATGTCACACAAAGAATATGGTAGACAAACCATAACAATGGGACAAGAAAATGGAAGAATCCTGGGAAAATTTGAAATTAATGGCCAGAGAAGCCTAAGAAAATAAGCCCAGAGACCCCAACGTACCCCTCTGGCTGTGTCTGAAACCTGAAGGGCTAGAGGTGGTGAGGGATGGCTACATTTGGATTTCGAATGAGCTATCAGGAAAAACAATCAAAATGTTACAGCAAACAGCTGAAAGGGCCCACAATGAAGTACTCCAGTACAGGGGCTAAAATGGCCCTGCTAGAGCTATACTGGAACAAAATAGTGTCCCTTGCCCAAGGACAGGCCATAATCATAAAAGACACAGAACTAAACGAACTATGGGCCAATAACCATACGAAAAAAATGGTAGGTATTACAACCACCACTTGGGATAAGTGGAGGAACGTACATGCCACCAAAGGAGTTATGTTCATCAGTGACCAAGGATGGGACACTGACGAACCAGGACCAGGACCTACAACAGTCAAGGTGAAACCAAAAGAGGATAAACCTAGGGACATAGTAGTGCTCACGGATGGAAGTGAGAAAACAGGAAGTAACCAAGTGGGGTTTTATTGTAAAAAACAAAGCCACTGGCGAAACACTCATAAAAAGGAAACAAGAAATAGCAGGCACTGCTCAGAAAGCAGAAGTCATGGCCATAATGGAAGCACTGCTACACTGTTCTACACCGACTCTAAAATAGAACTGGTTACAGACAGTTACTACAGTGCCCAGGCCATGACTTCTGACAAAAAGATATGGCAGAACGATGGTTACAGAAGTGCTAAAAACAAAACAGTTCAGCACGAAGGAGAGTGGAGAAAGATCCATGAGTTAATGGATAGAAGTAGCACCCCAACCAGTTCAGGGCCTAGTCCAAGAGAGTTAATGAGATTACCAGGACAAAATAGTACGGTGGATATTCCTAATCCCCAGTCTACCCCTCTACCTTGTGTTTTAAAGGTAGGAGACTGAATCAGGATTAGAAAAAATCCAGCGGCAGACAAAAGTGACCTGGTAGTACCAAAGAAATACGGTAAAAGGCATATTATTGAGGAAGTAATAAGCGCTAATACTGTGAGGACAGCTTGCGGAAGAACAGTTGACATAGCACAATTTAAGAAAGTATGTCTTCCATAATCGTACCAGACTGGAAATACCTCCTAGAGTGCAGAGCAGGCCTCCAAGTCAGGAGGAGTCCAAACACCATTTGGGTAGGCAGGCACTTTAGACATGAGGAATTAGCCAGACAGGGCTTCAAAGGAGGGAGCACAGGAAGAGTAGTCTGGGAACGAAGCGTTCCGACAGGTCTACCTGGCTCAAGCAGACAAGTGTGTCCCTTGTGACGTATGCAATGAACCCACTGGCGATATGCAATACGAAGGGCCCGCTGAGCTAAGCATCAGGCAACTAGAGATGTGCTCTGATGGAGCCTCAGGAGAGTATAGGTGCAGGTATGGAAGAGTTCAGACGTGTGGCAGGTGCAACTGCAACACCATGACCAACTGTGCACTGGACATAAGGACCATTAATGGTTCCTGGGACATCAGAGGGTGCCAGTGTGCCTGGGGTAGATATGGAAACATCTCAGACAAAGATTGCCTGGAATGTCGCAGACAGAGGGTCACAGAGGTCAAACTAACCAGAAGTGCCCTCTTAACCCCAGTTAGAATAGAAGCACCACTCTGGCCCATTCCCACTGGAACTGCAGGCCCAGACCCAGCTCTAACAGGTCAAAGGTTCCAATTTAACTCCAGCTATGAGTATCTGAGATATAGGGACCTTGGAGAGGGACCTAGTGATGGATATGGGATAGACAGAGTCAACAGACAGGCCTGGATGGAAACAGGACAAGGTGAATGGATCCTAGTAGACCCTAGTGTAGCCTGGGATGGAGTGCTTCTGGAGTCCACGGGTTGGGACCAGGTGGACAAATATCCCCTAGACAACAACCAACAAACATTCTGTATGGATGAGAAGGTGTTGGTGGGAAGGTCAGTGCAGGCCAGTTAGAGAGCTACACTGGGGCAGAGCAATGGAAAAGGAACAAATGTTCACCTTCGTCACACCCATGACTGGAGGAAATGATGTCCCTCCCCATGATGGAGATGGCAGGAGAAGGTACAGGTTAGGCCTAGGATGGCAGCTGTACTTAGCCCATGACCCCGTGTATAAAACTGAAGGAGTCTACTCTTGTCACAAGTACATATGTAGAGATAGTGCTGCTGGAGAGGGAAAAGGTAAACAAAAGGCAGCACTCAAAAGAGAATATAGCCCACCTAAGAAATCATTCCTGGCTAGGGTGAAACTGGCATTTTGATCAGACCCTGGAGAGGGCCTATCCAAACCCAGAAACCCAATAGTTAAAAAATAAACTAAAAGATGCTCTCCCTCTTATATTTCACTGGAAATATGAAGTTGGGGGAGTACAGAACAAAGCATAAGGAATGTAAGATAGGATGATGCTGGTGGGTAAGTATGTTTTTAATTATAGTTGGCGTCCCCAGCGCCACCATATTAGAATTGTATTTGGGCCTAAAATACGATCAAGAAAATGTAGAAATGGGAAAAGTAATATACCTAAAGAAACAGGAAGAGTAAAATACCTAAAGAAACAGGAAGAGTAATATACCTAGAGCAACAAAAAATGTGAAAGTGACTTAATCACATTTAGAACAAACACAAAGAAATGGGGCATCCAGGTACAATGTGACACAGCCAATGAAACTGAGTGTCCAGGTTTCCCCAATGTAAAGCTAAAAAGCACAACTAATTACACTAAGTGGAACAACAGCCTAGGTGAAAATGTCACAATAATGGCAGCGTTAGGGTATGCAAAAAAATGAGGCATGCCGATAGACAAAGTGTTCAAGAGAATTTGGAAAGGGCTGTTTAAACTACTGGTCAAAATAAGTAAACTGACCCTAACAATTACCTGGTCAATCTTCAAGGGGATCAGATGGTTGTTAAAAGGACTGATCATCTGGTGCATGGTATATGAGAGAGTGCATCCTCCTAGAAGACAGGGACCAGCAGTTCCTGTTGAACAGGATGTACTGCTCATGACCGAGAGGAACAGATGTGACCCAAGTTTAAGGGGCAAAAAGTGACTACATAAGTGAACCCTGAACAACTCAGGTCACGACACCTTCCTGATCAGAGATAAAGAATCATCCTGCTCTCAACACAACTTAAATAAACAACCAGAATCTTTAGGCAGTGAAACTTAAAGATATCCTCTACCATGACTTCCAACGAAACTGACCATGACACCTCGGCTGAGGCATGCAGTCCCTTCACTGACCAGGTATGGGAAAACATCTGTTGTCAAATATTAGTTCTCGTAGTTTTTGGGAAAATAGCATGGGAAAATAGCATGGGAAAATAGCATGGGAAAATAGCATGGGAAAATAGGCATAATAATGTCTTAGTAACTTGGATTGCTCTATTTATCAATTAATTCGTGGCCATTGATAAACTACGGTTAACGATGGGACAAAGAATAATGCTGTCCGTTGTACCGATAATACTAATCCAGAGAATGTACACAATATTAGGAAAATGTTATTTGGTCTGTCTATGCTTAGAAGCCTTAGCTGCAGCTATGACTGTAGTAAGTAAACTAGGTGCAATAGAGAAGAACGGAACAGACGGTCAAATGGAACCTATGTGTGCTACCATAATTGGAATACACTATGTGGCGCGGATCATTGAAGCAGGCCCAGTTGGCATGCTATGTGTCCAAATAGTCAAATTAATGAGAAAACTAAAACCAAAAGATCAGCGGAACACAGTCTTAAAGGCCGTCCCCCTGGTCCTCTGGGTAACCGTCCTATTGATCCTAAGTTGCGGAGAAGAAATGGGGTGGCCCACAAACATTTTGAAAGTAGTTTGGGGATTGTGTTTACCCATATTCGTTCCCCCCACTCCCAGCAGGACCAGGAGGAACACGTCAAGCCATGGGACGGGGTAAGGATGGCTAAAGTAATAGTGCCCCCCCCAGTGACAGAACCAATAGGGGAAGCAGGGGTATTAATAGAGGTAGAGGAGAGTAGGATATGGTTCATAGACATGTGGATAAGACATTTAGCTGCCCTTAAGGCATATACAAATTGTGGGGGTTGTGGCCAATTGGAACCATTGCCACTAGGGCTAGACTCTACCAATGGGGTAGTGTTAGGCGGCACCACCTTCATATGTGCTCATTGTTATCAAGAGGGTGTAGCATACCGCATTAGGCGTAACCAGGACCCCATTGGTACATCATGGGGAGCCACGGGGCCAGTAACAGAGGAGGGAGACAGAAGGATCAGGAAATTGAGTCCCAACGGACCCAACCTGAATCTCTGGAAAAGTGACTCATGGAGAAAGCCGGGATACCGAACCTTGACCCTTAACCCCCGGAGGGTGGCTGGGGACATAGGAAATGGTACGCTGACCGGGCAGTGGGACGAGGCTCTGGTAGTCAAGGTGGTCCTTCTGTAGCTCAGTTGGTAGATCCCCGGGACCACCCATACGTAGAATGTATGCACACATGACTGTAAGTCGCTTTGGATAAAAGCGTCTGATAAATGGCATATATATATATATATATATATATACATATATATCAAAGACCTGGAAGCCCATTGGTCTCAGGAAGAACTCACCATGCTAAAACAGAGCCCGTGGTTCATGTACGGGAGTGCTAGACCACTACTGAGTTGCCAAATCTTCCCACCAAAATGGGAAAGACTCAGCTGTGACCAGTGGAACCTAAACAATTATGTGGCCGTAAAGGACCACTGGTTCCCTAGCGCAGACGATAAAATAGCCATTAGAAAGGCGAGGGGGGAGCCAATGTCCAAAGTAATGGGGTGTACTGAGACAGGGGAAAGTAAAACTCTGGCTGACTTCAGTAGGAAGCACAGAAGAGGAACCCAAAGAGGCCTTAGGAGGCAAAATGGGTTCAGGCTTAGGGAGCCAGGGAATCATATACATTCCTACGGGCACACTTGTATTACCGCAGTGCCTCCCAGACCCCAGCAAAAAGGGCCTCCAGACACAAAGTTAGAACTAAGATATAGGGAGAACCTCGCAGTCTTAGGCCATAGACTGGCCGACTTGACCCTGGCCGCAGAAAGAGCTGTAGGAGCTCTGACCCAGAATGACCCCCAGGGGAACGATGGGCCTCAAAGTCGCAGGGACAAAAAGAGGACCAGGAAGGGGCAAGGTAGACAATAGGAGAATAACCTTTCTTTCTCCAGGGCCCCATGGAAGACACCCAGTCCGGGGAGAAGATTGGGAAGAAGAAGAAGTTAATAGGCCAATAGGGCACAGAGTAATAACCAGATGGCAAGAATTAGAAAGTAAGGGTATGCCAGAGTTCCCAGACACTAGGAATTATCCTGTAGGGTGGATAGCACCGGTAATAATAATTCCTCACCCTGACACTCTTAAAACATGTGGCTCATGTGATAGAAATACTGAAGGGGTACTCAGCAGGAGATGTTGAGGACGGATTTTAGACAGCGTATGTATTTTGTGTCTAGCCCAGAGAGATAAGTGGCCTAAACTTAAACTGATAGTGAACAGGGGAAAAATTTGGGCTCATGTAGAAGAGCCTGAGGAGTTGAACCTTATGATGGTGTACAAAGGACAGGAAGTAGATTGGGATAGACGTACTGGCCCTGTTGAATTACATGGAATGGCTTTACGAGACCTATTCAACAGGTTAGAGGAGAAGAACAACTGGTTCCAAGATGCTCAGGCTGTAATCAAGGGACTCGAGGGGAGTGTACATGTCCAACCCCATTTGGGAGGATATGTAACAACGAGACCATTGTGTAAAAAGTGCTTATGTTTTCAAGTATGCTATAGGGAGAAGAAACAGTGGTACAGGGAAAATGAGTCAGAACCCTGGCCCATGGAAGGACGTTTCTCAGACTTATTTACATGGGGCGGAATAATTAGCAGGTGCAAACATAATGATGAGTATTATTTAAGGTTAAGAATAGCAAAGAAAGGAACCAAAGGACAGCCCGAGGTTTGGGGAGTGGTGTGTAGGTCAGGTTACTTATTTGTAGTTATATTTTCTTATTTTGTGTGACTTTCTTCTGGCAGCTATTTTAAAGATGGGTCAGAATGTGTTTTTTTGGTTAGATCCTGGAGAGGGTGTAGTGGAACACAAAAAGGATCTCCCCTCTGACCCGCCTTTCATCCCGACTCAACAAATACCCATGAAAGAACTGACAGTACCGTATGAGCTACCCGCCTGGACTATGTCACCACCTGAAGAACCAAGCTTCCAAACAGCAGAACCTGACTGGTATCAACTGGCTCCGCCCACGGTAGAAGGAGAATCTGCTGGCTGGGAAAATCTATTAGAATCATTATTGCTTGGATAGGCTGGACTCTATAAGAGGAAGGTAGCGCTTTAAGCTATGTAGGAAGTACATCCTTATATGGGTATGAACAGATGTATGTACTAGCCAACCACACAGGAAATAATATTGGGAGGAAGTAGTAGGTAATAACAGGATGAATTATTCTGTGGAGGACACCTAGGGGATTTTGGACGGTGAAAAAAGGTATATATAGAGAAACTGCCGATACTTCGGCGCTGACTTCTTGAATTCTGAATTCATAGAGACAACCATTTGAACCAGGTATTGGTGCCTGGCTCATCTCTAGATTCTAACTATTGAATTTGGACTAGATTCTTGTGCTGAGACTCCTCGTGTTCCTATCTATTCCAAACCATTACTACTGGCAGTGTGTGGTTCTTGAGGCTTTGTCCACTATATGACAGTCCCTGCTTTGTGATCGCCTGACCAAGGTCTAATCACTGGCATTACTGGAAATAGTTTGGCATCCCGAGACAGGACTTAAACACTGAACCCAGGGGGTTTTCGTTGGAGGATAGTGAAACATCAGTAGACGATCAGTTGACCAAGAACGACTCTAGTTTCCTCATTCAATATGTCTTGAATCCAATTTAGTTAAAATAACAACTCCAATTCAACCTCTCGGCAGTTAGAGGGGAGTCGCTACACTAAACTAAATTTCTCAAATTCTGACCGATTGAAACTCTGCTCCTGATCTCGTGGGTCTCCTCGTCCTCTCTCAAAGGTAATTAAATAACTATTACAAGTATTTAATATAGTGATAAGTGTTATCATTGTACCAGGCATTTTATAAGAGCATTAACCTCTTGCTCCTACCTGACACTGCAGGCGTCCCAGCTCGGCCCTCACTACTGATGTCTACCAGGGCTCGGCCCTCACTACTGAGGTCTACCAGGGCTCGGCCCTCACCACTGAGGTCTACCAGGGCTCGGCCCTCACCACTGATGTCTACCAGGGCTCGGCCCTCACCACTGATGTCTACCAGGGCTCGGCCCTCACCACTGATGTCTACCAGGGCTCGGCCCTCACTACTGATGTCTACCAGGGCTCGGCCCTCACTGCTGATGTCTACCAGGGCTCGGCCCTCACTACTGATGTCTACCAGGGCTCGGCCCTCACTACTGATGTCTACCAGGGCTCGGCCCTCACTACTGATGTCTACCAGGGCTCGGCCCTCACTACTGATGTCTACCAGGGCTCGGCCCTCACTACTGATGTCTACCAGGGCTCGGCCCTCACTACTGATGTCTACCAGGGCTCGGCCCTCACTGCTGATGTCTACCAGGGCTCGGCCCTCACTACTGATGTCTACCAGGGCTCGGCCCTCACTACTGATGTCTACCAGGGCTCGGCCCTCACTACTGATGTCTACCAGGGCTCGGCCCTCACTACTGATGTCTACCAGGGCTTATCTACAAGTGGCCTGAGGTCGGTGTTAGATTACGGGCATTTCAAGTGCAATGCTAATAACAATGCTTTTTGGAAACAGCTCGGAGATTTAACGTTGCTCCTACGAAGGCTCTAACGATGAACTTAGCCTTAAGATGCTTTGGGAAACCGGGCTCAGGAAGATAATATTCTGGTTCCCAGCCGAATTGGAGTTGATGACAAAGCAAAGACCGTCAGTAACCTACAAAACTTGAGACAAACACATGCAGAATTAAGCCATGGAACTAATTGATTGGCCAGTGAGTGGCCAAGCCTTCCTCACACATACAGTACAACTTACTTATTCATCAAAACCCAGCTCCTTCACCCCACCGCCAGCTATTGCACTCATAATTCCGGCTGTGAAAATAGCAAATATATTTCTTACACACCAGCTAGACCTATTGCAATACCACAAAACAGGACTACTTTCATTTTCATATCTCCTACATCCATACCATGAATACACAGGAATGTTGACATCATGTGTTCATCTAGAAGTGCTTCGAACACATTAAAACCAACCCAGAGTCATGCAGCCTTTTGGGGTGCCGATAACTAGGACGTTGTCTGCATAAATATCAGATGAGAATATGCGCCGCAATGGAACTAATGAGACAAACCCCTGAACCAACCTCAAATCTAAGGGTTCAGACACACCAATAGCGTTTGCTGACCGAGAGTACTTAGCACCTCTGAACAGAGTACAGTGTTGGCTATAATTTGCTAACCGAGTGCTCACAGATTTTACATGTAGAATCGGGTGAAAATGTAGGCAGTCAGATTTCTACCTGCGGATGGTCCCTAAAACACGGTTTGGTGAGGAATCACAAAATATTAAAGCTTGAGATCACGAAACACAATACTGTTGATTCAAATCACATAGCAACGTTGTTGATGTTCAGGTTAAATGGGTGTGTTTTTTCGATAACTGGGTTATCAGGATGTAAGAGAGCGGGACAGAATGTAAGCAAACAAGGATTCACATATTCCTCACACTGTGTTCCCCTCTTATTACCAAGAACAAATACACCACAGCAGCCACAAAACAATCAGGAACATCAATAAACTATTGTAATGGGACTGTAAAAATGTGGATTTAAAAGAACAGACTTACAGGTTTGGTGTATTTACTGTTGGTCTTGGAACCACCCCATTGCATTTGACACGGAAAATGGCAGTCTGGTTATTAGGTAGCTTTAAACCAGAGAGGAAGAGTTATGCGAGAGGTTTCACTCCGGCCAAAATCTGTCCACAAAAATAATCTCACAAAGTGAGGAATTTTTGTACGGAGGCAAATGAGAGAGTTGAATTTGGTAACAGTCAAATTTGGTTACAGAACAATGTATTGCGAATTTGCTACGTGAGGCTTATTTTATCGAATATACATTTTGTAATGGTTGATATAAGTAGAGGCAAGTGGCATTTCGGCAACTTAAAAAAAAAAGACTATATCTTGTGCTAGTTGTCATAGAGAGAGGACTGGTCATGGATATAATCTGTTTTAGCATGGACATTGCCATTGAGGTCTTCCACCATTTTAAAGCAGTACAGTGGGTGGGGGTTTCCTATGATTTGGGAGCAATCAGCCAATGAAGAAGAACAACATTTACTTCATTAAAAATGGAGATCGCCTCAATGGCGCTGCCCATATTGTCAGACACTATGATGGCAGAGATACAAAGATGAGTCCTCTATCAATTCAATTTTCCATTTAAGGGGCTTTATAGGCATGGGAAACATTACATTTACATTTACATTACATTTAAGTCATTTAGCAGACGCTCTTATCCAGAGCGACTTAGAAATTGGTGCATTCACCTTATGACATCCAGTGGAACAGCCACTTTACAATGATATAATAATACAATAGTGCATCTAAATCTTTTAAGGGGGTGAGAAGGATTACTTTATCCTATCCTAGGTATTCCTTAAAGAGGTGGGGTTTCAGGTGTCTCCGGAAGGTGGTGATTGACTCCGCTGTCCTGGCGTCGTGAGGGAGTTTGTTCCACCATTGGGGGGCCAGAGCAGCGAACAGTTTTGACTGGGCTGAGCGGGAACTGTACTTCCTCAGTGGTAGGGAGGCGAGCAGGCCAGAGGTGGATGAACGCAGTGCCCTTGTTTGGGTGTAGGGCCTGATCAGAGCCTGGAGGTACTGAGGTGCCGTTCCCCTCACAGCTCCGTAGGCAAGCACCATGGTCTTGTAGCGGATGCGAACTTCAACTGGAAGCCAGTGGAGAGAGCGGAGGAGCGGGGTGACGTGAGTGAACTTGGGAAGGTTGAACACCAGACGGGCTGCGGCGTTCTGGATGAGTTGTAGGGGTTTAATGGCACAGGCAGGGAGCCCAGCCAACAGCGAGTTGCAGTAATCCAGACGGGAGATGACAAGTGCCTGGATTAGGACCTGCGCCACTTCCTGTGTGAGGCAAGGTCGTACTCTGCGGATGTTGTAGAGCATGAACCTACAGGAACGGGCCACCGCCTTGATGTTAGTTGAGAACGACAGGGTGTTGTCCAGGATCACGCCAAGGTTCTTAGCGCTCTGGGAGGAGGACACAATGGAGTTGTCAACCGTGATGGCGAGATCATGGAACGGGCAGTCCTTCCCCGGGAGGAAGAGCAGCTCCGTCTTGCCGAGGTTCAGCTTGAGGTGGTGATCCGTCATCCACACTGATATGTCTGCCAGACATGCAGAGATGCGATTCGCCACCTGGTCATCAGAAGGGGGAAAGGAGAAGATTAATTGTGTGTCGTCTGCATAGCAATGATAGGAGAGACTATGTGAGGTTATGACAGAGCCAAGTGACTTGGTGTATAGCGAGAATAGGAGAGGGCCTAGAACAGAGCCCTGGGGGACACCAGTGGTGAGAGCGCGTGGTGAGGAGACAGATTCTCGCCACGCCACCTGGTAGGAGCGACCTGTCAGGTAGGACGCAATCCAAGCGTGGGCCGCGCCGGAGATGCCCAACTCGGAGAGGGTGGAGAGGAGGATCTGATGGTTCACAGTATCGAAGGCAGCCGATAGGTCTAGAAGGATGAGAGCAGAGGAGAGAGAGTTAGCTTTAGCAGTGCGGAGCGCCTCCGTGATACAGAGAAGAGCAGTCTCAGTTGAATGACTTGTCTTGAAACCTGACTGATTTGGATCAAGAAGGTCATTCTGAGAGAGATAGCGGGAGAGCTGGCCAAGGACGGCACGTTCAAGAGTTTTGGAGAGAAAAGAAAGAAGGGATACTGGTCTGTAGTTGTTGACATCGGAGGGATCGAGTGTAGGTTTTTTCAGAAGGGGTGCAACTCTCGCTCTCTTGAAGACGGAAGGGACGTAGCCAGCGGTCAGGGATGAGTTGATGAGCGAGGTGAGGTAAGGGAGAAGGTCTCCGGAAATGGTCTGGAGAACAGAGGAGGGGATAGGGTCAAGCGGGCAGGTTGTTGGGCGGCCGGCCGTCACAAGACGCGAGATTTCATCTGGAGAGAGAGGGGAGAAAGAGGTCAGAGCATAGGGTAGGGCAGTGTGAGCAGAACCAGCGGTGTCGTTTGACTTAGCAAATGAGGATCGGATGTCGTCGACCTTCTTTTCAAATGGTTGACGAAGTCATCTGCAGAGAGGGAGGAGGGGGATTCAGGAGGGAGGAGAAGGTGGCAAAGAGCTTCCTAGGGTTAGAGGCAGATGCTTGGAATTTAGAGTGGTAGAAAGTGGCTTTAGCAGCAGAGACAGAGGAGGAAAATGTAGAGAGGAGGGAGTGAAAGGATGCCAGGTCCGCAGGGAGGCGAGTTTTCCTCCATTTCCGCTCGGCTGCCCGGAGCCCTGTTTAAACAACAGTGAAATAAAAACAAAATTGAACATTACACTCACAAAAGTTAAAAAATATTAAATATATTTCAAATGTCCTATTATGTCTATATACAGTGTCTATCTCCATGGCCTGCTGTTCACACGCGTATCTGTTCTCTCATTGGCTAGAATAGTCCCACATGATCTCGCCTTCTCCTGCCTGTCTTCCATCTGAGGACATGTATTTCCATAATTAGAGCGGTTACTTGACTCTCTTGTCAATTTAATAGACAATCTTTGCTTAAACTGGTTTCCTAGAAGTCTGGTTTCCTGTTAAACAACAGCAAAAAACAGGAAGTGGTCAAATGCGGTAAGGTGCGGGTTGGTTTTAGGTCAGGCGCTGGCACAGTTAGTTGCATGCTGCATGCCTCACTTCTGACAACTTTAGAGATTCCGGTTTGTTAACAGTCAAAAGACTACAATAGCCAAAAAGGCTGTTGACAACCAATTGGCAACCATGGCTGCAATTGTTTAACGCTAGAACAGCTGCCGATGTCTTTGGAACATATTTAAAATGTTAATGTCATTACAATTTTAAAGTCATGTCCACCTCCGTCCTTGACATTTTTCTAAATAAGTCTATCAGTGGCATCCACAGTTTCACAGTCCCCCCAGAAGGTCTGAGCGACCACTGGCCCATCATAATTATAGATGTAGGCTAAATTGACAATCGTCTGATGGGTGACAATATTGTAAATTGTCTCGTGATAGGAAGAGACTGATGAACAGCACAGCGTGTGTAATTGACAAAGAAGGGAACGGAGTTTACCATAAAGCTACTCTTTAAAATCATCCTACAGATGTTCACGCAGGTAAGACGTTTAGATTTCTTTGTTTTGAACCTAACCTAATAGACAGGTTGGGTGGTCTTGGTGAGTTAGCGTAAGGGCAGACGGGGAAATCTCGAACTTACTCTAACGGGCCGGGTTCTTCTCATGATTGGAAGTTAGCGTCCGGGCAGATAGAGCTGACAACCTGCCCTAAAATCATTTTCATGTCATTATTTCATAACGCATTTAAAGTTTTAAAAAATTTGCGAAGTTTAATCATTTACGGTTTCAAACTTTGGTAATTGTGAATTTACAGTAGCTTTAAGCTTCAAGAAATACCGTGTTGGGTCTTAGTAGTATGTTAGATTGACATGTTATGTTGTAGTTTACGAGTTCAGACAGGCAAGACAGACGTATTTTCACGATTTCAATAATATCATCAAAATCAATAAATCAAACGACATTTTTTTGGGGCTCATTCGGTAGTTTTTACTGGATTAAATAGAATGCTGTTGAAAAATTGTTAAAATTACCGTTTATATTCTGTTTTCGTGTATTTTTGAGTTATAGCTGAGTGTCAAAACACTGGTTTTAAATGTCTAAATTCATAATCAATATGCTGAAATAAATTGTGATATTTTGAAGACGAAGGCATACAAATTACTCCCGACACACTCATGTGTCAAACTTGTGTTCATGGGTACTGCGGGAGCAGACGTGACCGAACACCCCCCTCTTAGGGCACCACCCGGTCTCCCTTCCTGGGCGAACCAGCCGAGACATGGGCGCTGGGCCAGCCGGTTGGGGCGTGGAAGCCCGACGAACCGGCAGGAGCGTAAGAGCCTGGCGAGTTGGCTGAGGCATGGGAGCCTGACGATCCCGCTGCAGAGAGGATGCCGCGGAGCCGACCGAGGAAAGTAAACCTCTCGGGCCAGCCAGGGCGTGGATGCCCGACGGGCAGGCTTAGGTACCCCCGGTTCCATCCGTGGCGGAATCCACCCCGACGTCACCAACAAAACAAAACAAAAAAACTCCTGGACCGGCTGGGCGAACAAAAACTGACGATCTGGCTGAGACGAAGCAGGTACGTGGAGTCAAACATTTAATAAATAACGGACACGACACGAGACAGGAACAGAGACAAAAGACAATCAATACAGAGCTGGGGAACGAACAAATATAGGGAAGGAAATAAACAGATCATGGCTGAGTCCAACAACATTGATGTGCGTGACAAGGGAAGGCAGGTGTGCGTGATGCAGGGCAGCCTGGGGGTGGATACGTGACAAACAGGGGTCGGTTTTCATTTGAATGATAGCTTAAAAACCTATGCCAGAGACATTCATACGAGGAGCCCTAAAATAAAAATGATTGCCTCCATGGTCTGAAAATCACAGCGGAGGTCAAAGATCATCTACAGACAGGTGCACATGAGAAAAACACTGGAGCTAAACCAAAGATATTGATCTGTTTTAAGCAATCGATTTTGTGAGATTGTGACGACTGTAAACTTTTTTACAAACATCACTAATATGAAGTAAAAAGGGATGTGTATTTCCTGTAATTATTGTGGTGAAAACATTAGTCAGTGTAATGTAGCAACACGTTCTGTCCGCCATAGGGAAATTAGCTTAAAATAAACCATGTTAAAATAGTTCAGTATTTCTATTTAAGATTACAGTAAATTAAACACAATCCCCATAAATCCAACAATGATATCTATTTCTTACTATTTTTACCATGGAAAAGCACTCCTACACACTATTTAACCGGGTGCTCTGAAGAGCTGTTATGGTGGAATGTCGTGTAAGAATGACAACTACTCCTGTCTCTTGAGTTACTGCAAATCTCCCTTAGCATAACCATCTCCAACCATGCCAGACAAGGATTGGTCACAGACAAACCAGCTGTCACTACTCAGATGGCCTGTGGTAGCTGTGCTACTGTCTCTCCTCTCTCTTTGTTTTCCGGGCAAGTGTTTCCAGCCATTGGTTCGAGTGAGAATGCCAGCAGCTCCAACAGACACAGACACAAGATAGCCGAGTCACACATTATTTACACCATTGTACCCCAAAACTCTGTATTAAAACATTTACTTCTACCCGGATCCTGCAAGTCAAGTCCCTCTTTAACCTTTTCAAAAGTCATCTTGCTACAGTACTAAAAAATAACACACTGACAAACTCAACTGGCATTTGAAGGGATACTGGTGTCAGATTCCAAACCGACTGCCGCTGTGCCCTTGAACAAGGCAATTATCCTGTTGGATTGTGTATAGAAAGCCCCCTCAAAAAACTGAATACGAGTGCTTAGAAAATGACAATGGTTGTAAACAAACCACAAACCAGAAGTTTCATATTGAGAACCTAAAGAATACATCATTAATACTATTATAAATTGCTGGGTTTTATTCTACAACTGTTTGGTTTCCTTTCATCTTCATAGATAAGAACTACACATTCATGTAATTGCCTTATTTAGAAAACAAACAGACAATGCTGTTACTCTGAATTCTGTTTGTAGTCTGTATGCAAATATTCAAACTTCCTCTGTCATATACAGGTCTTCAATAGACAGGGAGTGACACATAGTTATTACACAGACAGGACCTCAGCACCAGTCTACAGTAAATACACAATGTGGGTCTTGTTGCTCTTAATTATGACTGTAACCTCAATAGTCTCGGGACCTTCTTGTTCAGTAAACAACAATCCTCGCCGTATTTATGTCCCTGGGGACATTGTTGTGGGTGGACTTTTTCCTATTTACCTGCAGGTGAAAACTAATTGGTCCACGATTCCTCCGCAAAAGACATGCACTGAGTGAGTATACAGTGAACATCAATGAGCGTCATCAATAAGTGCTGTGTCTTTGTAGGTAATGTGTACCTTTGCTGTCAAAACTAGAATGCTATTAACTAGAATTCCATGTAATTAGAAGACTGCAACTACTGTAGCATGCTATGCAACTAGAATTCTATGCAACTAGAATTCTATGCAACTAGAATTCTATGCAACTAGAATGCTATGCAACTAGAATGCTATGCAACTAGAATTCTATGCAACTAGAATTCTATGCAACTAGAATGCTATGCAACTAGAATGCTATGCAACTAGAATTTCATGTAACTAGAATTCTATGCAACTAGAATTCTATGCAACTAGAATGCTATGCAACTAGAATGCTATGCAACTAGAATTCTATGCAACTAGAATTCTATGCAACTAGAATGCTATGCAACTAGAATGCTATGCAACTAGAATTTCATGTAACTAGAATTCTATGCAACTAGAATTCTATGCAACTAGAATTCTATGCAACTAGAATTCTATGTAGCTAGAAGACTGCAACTAGAATGCTATGTAACTAGAAATCTATGCAGCTAGAATTATATGTAACTAGAATGCTATGTAACTCAAATTCTATGTAACTAGAAGACTACAACTAGAACGTACAGTACGCTATTCCAAACCATTCTAATTGTATAATGTTTGCAGTTACGACGTGCAGATGTTCCTCCGATCGCAAGTGATGATTTATGCCATCCAAGAGATAAACAGGTCTCAGATGTTGCCCAATGTGAGTGTCGGATACGAAATATACGACACCTGTGGGGATGTAACAAATGCCATCAGAGCAACACTGAGCATGATGGAGGACATCCAGGGGAAGGGGGTGAATCCTAATGTAACCACACCACATGTTAAAGTGGTAATTGGGGAGAGGTATTCTGAGAAGTCAATAGCTGTTGCCCGTCTACTAGCTCTACCTTTAGTGGCTCAGGTATGCTAACCCTAACCTTTGATGTAGTGTCTAACCCTAACCTTTGATGTAGTGTCTAACCCTAACCTTTGATGTAGTGTCTAACCCTAACCTTTGATGTAGTGTCTAACCCTAACCTTTGATGTAGTGTCTAACCCTAACCTTTAATGTAGTGTCTAACCCTAACCTTTGATGTAGTGTCTAACCCTAACCTTTGATGTAGTGTCTAACCCTAACCTTTGATGTAGTGTCTAACCCTAACCTTTGATGTAGTGTCTAACCCTAACCTTTGATGTAGTGTCTAACCCTAACCTTTGATGTAGTGTCTAACCCTAACCTTTAATGTAGTGTCTAACCCTAACCTTTGATGTAGTGTCTAACCCTAACCTTTGATGTAGTGTCTAACCCTAACCCTTGATGTAGTGACTAACCATTTATATAGTGACTAACCATTTATATAGTGACTAAACCTTTATAGTGACTAACCCTTTATATAGTGACTAACCCTTTATATAGTGACTAACCCTTTATATAATGACTAACCATTTATATAGTGACTAACCCTTGATGTAGTGACTAACCATTTATATAATGACTAACCCTTTATATAATGACTAACCATTTATATAATGTAAGTCTAAAGAGCCATTGTAAATGTAAATATAGTGACTAACCCTTTATATAATGACTAACCATTTATATAGTGACTAACCCTTGATGTAGTGACTAACCATTTATATAATGACTAACCCTTTATATAATGACTAACCATTTATATAGTGACTCACCCTTGATGTAGTGACTAACCCTTTATATAGTGACTAACCCTTGATGTAGTGACTAACCCTTGATGTAGTGACTAACCATTTATATAGTGACTAACCCTTTATATAGTGACTAACCCTTGATGTAGTGACTAACCCTTGATGTAGTGACTAACCCTTGATGTAGTGACTAACCCTTTATAGTGACTAACCCTTTATATAGTGACTAACCCTTTATATAGTGACTAACCCTTTATATAGTGACTAACCCTTTATATAGTGACTAACCCTTTATATAGTGACTAACCCTTTATGTAGTGACTAACCCTCAATGTAGTGACTAACCATTTATATAATGACTAACCCTTTATCTACTGACTAACCCTTGATGTAGTGACTAACCCTAACCATTTATATAATGACTAACCCTTTATATAATGACTAACCCTTGATGTAGTGACTAACCATTTATATAATGACTAACCCTTTATATAGTGACTAACCCTTTATATAATGACTAACCCTTTATGTAGTGACTAACCATTTATATAATGACTAACCCTTTATATAGTGACTAACCCTTTATATAATGACTAACCATTTATCTAGTGACTAACCCTTGATGTAGTGACTAACCATTTATATAATGACTAACCCTTTATATAGTGACTAACCATTGATGTAGTGACTAACCCTTCATGGAGTATAACTTTGCTTATAAATGATTTATGAAGAGTCTGTGTTGTACTTGTGAAAACGTAAATAATCTTAATAGCCTTTATGAGTGCTCTATAAAGCCGTTGTTTATGCTCTATTAAGTCTTTATTAATGCGCTATAAAGCCTTTAATGCTCCATAAAGCATTCAATGCTCTATAAAGCCTTTATAAGTTAGGTTTAATTTCAAGTGGGAATACATAATGACCACTGTAACTTCTGCTCTCGCGCTGTTCAACACTTTGTTCCTCATTTTTGCAGATCAGTTATTCATCAACAAGTGAGTTGCTCAGTAGGAAGTGCAAGTTCCCCTCGTTTCTGCGAACGGTCTCCAGTGATGAGCATCAGACCATTGCGATCGCTGAGTTGGTGAAGCATCTCACCTGGGAGAGCGTGGGAGTGATAGGCAGTGACGATGAGTTCGGCAAGTATGGCGCCGAGAGGCTGATCGATCACTTCAATGACAGGAAACTGTGTGTGGACTTCAAGGAGATCCTATCAGCAAACTTTATACTCAACGAGACCAGAACGCAAACAGAATTGGCCATGCTCATGTCAAAGATTCGCAATTCGTCTGCCGAGGCCATTGTCATTTTCACAGCTGAATTGAATGTTAGGATTATCCTCAAAGAGGTCCTTAGAATGGGGATCAGCAGAATTTGGATTGCATGTGACAATTGGGCCACCAACAAGGAGCTTTCTGAAATGCCCGATATTCAAAAGGTTGGGAGGGTATTTGGATTCATTGCAAAGAGAAACAAAGTGCCGGGTTTTCATGAGTACGTCCGTGACTCTATGTTCCAAAGTAAAGCCCAGAACAGCTTTATCCATGAATTTATGTGTCATTATCCTCCATGTCCCGATTCCTTGGTAGATGAAAGTGTGCTGAACTGTGCATTACCCGACACCAAATCCCAGTCAGAGAGTGGTGGAAGGACATGCCTGGACAGAAGGTGCTTATTGAAGTACATTGACGAGGATGAGTCTTATTACATCTATCTAGCGGTCAAAGTCATTGCTCAGGGCCTGAGAAGCCTGCTGAACTGCGACAATGTAAGGTGTAAACGAAATGGCAGTTTTGCTGTTTGGGAGGTAAGCCACTGCACTGTGTGGTTTGACGTAATCACTAACACTTTAAAATCACTTCATTGCAAAATCGGTTCCAAAAAATAGGTGTTGGTTTTCAGACCTTTAAAGATTGTGGTCCTTCTGTAGCTCAGTTGGTAAGAGCATGGCGCTTGTAACGCCAGGGTAGTGGGTTCGATTCCCGGGACCACCCATACGTCGAATGTATGCACACATGACTGTAAGTCGCTTTGGATAAAAGCGTCTGCTAAATGGCATATATTATTTTTATATATGCTATCTGTAGGCTAGTGTAGATGCAGCTATGTGCCTCGGACCCAAATTAATGGAAAAGATAGACACCAAATAGAACGAGGAAATTAGTGCCAATCTTTCCCATTAATTTCAGATTGATGCATATACTGTACATGCTTTTATTTTATTTATTTTTATTTCACCTTTATTTAACCAGGTAGGCTAGTTGAGAACAAGTTCTCATTTACAACTGTGACCTGGCCAAGATAAAGCATAGCAGTGTGAACAGACAACAACACAGAGTTACACATGGAGTAAACAATTAACAAGTCAATAACACAGTAGAAAAAAATTCAAATAATAAAAAAAAAGTCTATATACATTGTGTGCACAAGGCATAAGGAGGTAGGCAAATAATTACAATTTTGCAGATTAACACTGGAGTGATAAATTATCAGATGGTCATGTACAGGTAGAGATACTTGTGTGCAAAAGAGCAGAAAAGTAAATAAATAAAAACATTATGGGGATGAGGTAGGTAAATTGGGTGGGCTATTTACCGATGGACTATGTACAGCTGCAGCGATCGGTTAGCTGCTCAGATAGCAGATGTTTGACTCCTCTCGATATTAGTCTACTTTGAGGATCTGGAAATTTACATTTTCTACCATAAGATATCTTTTTTTTTGTTATTCTAGAAAAATAATCTTATATTTGAATGGACCTTTATTGTGATACTGTTGTTAATTAGGATTAATTCATAGGGTTGACTGTATTTTAGCTGTATTTTAGACATACAATCTCTCCTACATAACACCACAGAGTAAACTATAAGATGCTGCCCGCTGTTCATATTTAGCTGGTTGTGTCCACAGCTTCTTGAGGAACTCAAGCGGGTTAACTTCATAGTGGACAATACCACACACATATCTTTCAATCAAAATGGTGACCCTACTACAGGATATGACATCGTAGAGTGGAACATGTCGGTTTCAGAAAATCGGATAATAACCGTTGGAGAATATAGGCCTGATGAACCCATCCGCATCAGAGAGCATCTCATCAGAGAGTTCGAAAATGTTACAGTAAGCCTTCCTATCTTAAATCTGTGTTTTAAATGTTACAGTAAGCCTTCCTGTCTTAAATCAGTAATCTTAACTTTACAGTAAGCCTTCCTATCTTAAATCAGTGTTTTAAATGTTACAGTAAGCCTTCCTATCTTAAATCTGTGTTTTTAATTTTACAGTAAGCCTTCCTATCTTAAATCAGTGTTTTAAATGTTACAGTAAGCCTTCCTGTCTTAAATCAGTAATCTTAACTTTACAGTAAGCCTTCCTCTCTTAAATCTGTGTTTTTAAATGTTACAGTAAGCCTTCCTGTCTTAAATCAGTAATCTTAACTTTACAGTAAGCCTTCCTATCTTATTAAATCAGTGTTTTTAAATGTTACAGTAAGCCTTCCTGTCTTAAATCAGTGTTTTAAATGTTACAGTAAGCCTTCCTATCTTTAATCATTATTCTTGGATGTGGGTTCACTTACCCTCCTATTAATTTTTAGGTTGGGGCAAAGAGCTCGATCTACAGTACACAATAGATAGCATTGGACATGAAGTCTACTTGACATTAGTTGTTACTCTACTATTAGCATATTATTACCACTTTATTCCATGCTGCAATGTAAAGTGCTACCTAAAGTCTTCTCTCTTTTTTTAGGTGACTTTTGCCAACTGCTGTAAGACATGTAATCCGGGATATCAGTTAATTTCAAAGATAAACTCATGCTGCAAGGAGTGTTCTCTTTGCAGTCGTGGATACATTTCTACCGGAGGTGGTAAGTACAGTAAAATATCAAGATGCTTATTGATTTTGATGTAAATTGAAAAATGATCAGACAATATCCAAAGCAGGTCAGTTTCCATACCACCGGGGATTTGTCTGAGGGGATTTTTGCAACTAATCTGATTACAGTTCTGTATGGCCACAATTTATTTTTACTTTAGGTCTGTAACTGATCTGAGGACATATTGAGTCTATTGTCTAAATGTTTAGTCTGTATTTTTTTTTATTGTTTTGTATACACTGAGTATACGAAACATTAAGTACACCTGGTCTTTCCATGATATAGACTGACCAGGTGAATCAAGGTGAGAGCTATGATCCCTTATTGATGTCACTTGTTAAATACACTTCAATCAGTGTAGATGAAGGGGGGGAGACAGGTTAAACAGGGATTTTTAAGCCTTGAGACAATTGAGACATGGATTGTGTGTGTGTGTGTGTGTGTGTGTGTGTGTGTGTGTGTGTGTGTGTGTGTGTGTGTGTGTGTGTGTGTGTGTGTGTGTGTGTGTGTGTGTGTGTGTGTGTGTGTGTGTGCAATTCAGAGAGTGAATGGGCAAGACAAAAAATGTAAGTGCCTTTGAACGGGCTATTGTAGTAAGTGCCAGTCGCACCAGTTTGTGCGACAAGAACCGCAACGCTGCTGGGTTTTTCACGTTCAACAGTTTTCTGTGTGCATCGTGAATGGTCCACCACCCAAAGGACATCCAGCCAACTTGACACAACTGTGTGAAACATTAGAGTCAACATGGGCCAGCATCCCTGTGGAATGCTTTCGACACCTTGTAGAGCCCATAGCCGGATGAACTGAGGATGTTCTGAGGGCAAATTGGGTCTCTAAGCAAATAGGTAATTTGCATAAGTGTAGTTACTGTGGACTGCTTCAAATAGTGTCATAATACCAGACAACGCCTGTTTCTCACATAACTCTATTCAAAGCCAAAAGTCCTCATGTAAATATATCCTGCATACTCCTCAAACAAGTACATGATTATTATCACAAATATCACATACTGTCTATTTGGTTCAACCCTCAGGTAAGAAGTGCGTGGCCTGTCATCCACAAAGGGAGTACACATCCTCAGACATGGACAGATGTTTGATGAAAACCATTGACTACCTGGGGTGGACTGACGCTTTCACCACTGTTCTGGTCTCATTTGATGTCTTGGGGATTGTTGTCAGCCTTCTGGTGGCCATTTTGTTTGCTGTGGATCGAAGAACACCCATAGTGAAATCCACTGGAGGCTACCTCAGCTTCCTGGAGCTGCTGTCCCTGCTGGCCTGCTTCTGCTGTATCAGTATGTTCCTGGGGGAGCCAACAAAGACCACCTGCCTGGCGGGTCTCCCACTCTTTGGCATGGCCTTCACTGTCTGCGTCTCCTGCATCCTGGCCAACCTGCTCCAGATCTTTGTCGGCTTCACTTTCAATCTGAGGGTTACAGTCGGCGACACACTGAAGCGCCTCAACCGACCCATCGCCGTGGTAACGTGCTGCTCGGCGGTCCAGGTGGCCGTGTGCGTGCTGTGGCTGACCTACGCCCCACCGTTCATTGTCGAAAGCAGCAGGTTCGACGAGGCCACCATCCTTCTGGAGTGCAACAAAGGTTCCAAGATGCTCTTTGGCGCCATGTTGACTTACATTGCCCTGCTGGCAGTGGTCTGCTTCCTGTTTGCGTTCAAAGGGAAGCAGTTGCCAGATTTGTATAAGAACGCCAGTTTTGTCTCCATCAGCATGGTGATTTTCCTGGTGGTTTGGATGGTCTTCATCCCTGTCTACATCAACATGTCGGGGAAGTACCAGCAGGCCATCGAGGCGGCGGCCATCTTGGTGTCCAATTACAGCGTCCTCTGTTGTCACTTTGCTCCCAAGTGCTACATCATGCTCTTCAGGAAAGAGCTCAACAACGAGAATGCCATCACAAATTACATCCGGAAACACTATGAAAAGAAGGGCATGGCTGTTGTCAGCAAATAGTTTGTTGATAGTAGCGATACGAGGTATTTGAGGCAGAAATGTACATGAAGGTAGGGTAAAGTGACTAGGCATCAGGATAGATAATAATGAGGTATTTGAGGTAGATATGCACATGAAGGTAGGGTAAATTGACTAGGCATCAGTATAGATAATAATGAGGTATTTGAGGTAGATACGTACATGAAGGCAGGGTAAAGTGACTAGGCATCAGGAAAGATAATAATGAGGTATTTGAGGTAGATATGTACATGAAGGCAGGGTAAAGTGACGAAGCATAAGGATAGATAATAATAATAAGAGCCTCTACAGATGGACAATCTGAATTTTTCAAAGTGTGACCCATGATAAGACTGTCAAGCACCAGTGATACTTATTGGAAGCATGGAACTTGGCATAAACCATTGCATTATGGGAACATGAACCCAAGCATTAGAGGAATCATTTTTCTCCAGAATACAGTACATTATGTCCCCCTAGCTATACTATACAGTAATGCTATACTGATTAGTAGTTGTTTATAATTGATTTAAAATCAAATCAAAGTTTATTTGTCACGTGTGCCGAATACAACAGGTGTAGTAGACCTTATAGTGAAATGCTTACTTACAGGCTCTAACGAATAGCGCAAAAAAGGTATTAGGTGAACAATAGGTAAGTAAAGAAATAAAAACAACAGTAAAAAGACAGTGAAAAACAGTACACCCACCTGTGGGGCGGCCCGTCAGGAAGTCCAGGATACAGTTGCAGAGGGAGGTGTTTAGTCCCATGTTTCTTAGCTTAGTGATGAGCTTTGAGGGTACTATGGTGTTGACCGCTGAGCTGTAGTCAATGAATACCATTCTCACGTAAGTGTTCCTTTTGTCCAGGTGGGAAAGGACAGTGTGGAGTGCAATAGAGATTGCACCATCTGTTGATCTGTTTGTGCGATATGCAAATTGTAGTGGGTCTAGGGGATAATGGCGTTGATGTGAGTCATTACCAGCCTTTCAAAGCACTTCATGTCTACGGACGTGAGTGCTACGGGTCTGTAGTCATTTAGGCAGGTTGTCTTTGTGTTCTTGAGCACAGGGACTATGGTGGTCTGCTTGAAACATGTTGGTATTACAGACTCAATCAGGGACATGTTGAAAATTGTCAGTGAAGACACCTGCCAGTTGGTCAGCACCTGCCAGAGCACACGGCCTGGTAATCCGTCTGGCACCGCAGCCGTGTGTATGTTGACCTGTTTAAAGGTCTTACTCACGTCGGCTACGGAGAGTGTGATCACACAGTCGTCTGGAACAGCTGATACTCTCTTGCATGCCTCAGTGTTGCTTGCCTCGAAGCGAGCATAGAAGTGATTTAGCTCGTCTTGTAGGCTCGTGTCACTGGGCAGCTCGGGTGTCCTTCCCTTTGTAGTCTGTAATAGTTTGCAAGCACTGCCACATAAGACGAGCATCGGAGCCGGTGTAGTATGATTCAATCTTAGGCCTGTATTGACGCTTTGCCTGTTTGATGGTTCGTCGCAGGGCATATCAGGATTTCTTGTAAGCTTCCGGGTCAGAGTCCCGCACCTTGACAGCGGCAGCTCTGCCCTTTACTTCAGTGCGGATGTTGCCTGTAATCCATGGCTTCTGGTTGGGGTATGTAAGTACAGTCCCTGTGGAGACAACGTCCTCGGTACAGTCACTGTGGGGACGACGTCCTCGGTACAGTCACTGTGGGGACGACGTCCTTCCCTTTGTACAGTCACTGTGGGGACGCACGTCCTCATACAGTCACTGTGGGGACGACGTCCTCTTAGGCCTGTTGAGTCACTGTGGGGACGGTTCGTCCTATCAGGTTTCAGTCACTGTGGGGACGACGTCCCGCACCTTGACAGCGGCAGTCACTGTGGGGACGTTGCCTGTAAGTCACTGGCTGGGGACGGGTATGTAAGTACAGTCCCTGTGGAGACAACGTCCTCGGTACAGTCACTGTGGGGACGACGTCCTCGGTACAGTCACTGTGGGGACGACGTCCTCGGTACAGTCACTGTGGGGACGACGTCCTCGGTACAGTCACTGTGGGGACGACGTCCTCGGTACAGTCACTGTGGGGACGACGTCCTCGGTACAGTCACTGTGGGGACGACGTCCTCGGTACAGTCACTGTGGGGACGACGTCCTCGGTACAGTCACTGTGGGGACGACGTCCTCGGTACAGTCACTGTGGGGACGACGTCCTCGGTAAAGTCACTGTGGGGACGACGTCCTCGATGCACTTATTGATAAAGCCAGTGACTGATGTGGTGTAACTCCTCAATGCCATCGGAGGAATCCCAGAAAATATTCCAGTCTGTGCAGCAAAACAGTCCTGTAGTTTAGCATCTGCTTCACCTGACCACTTTTTTATAGACTGAGTCACTGGTGCTTCCTGCTTTAATTTTTGCTTGTAAGCAGGAATCAGGAGGATAGAGTTGTGGTCGGAATTACTAAATGGAGGGCGAGGGAGAGCTTTGTACGCGTCTCTCTGTGTGGAGTACAGGTGATCTAGAATTTTTTTTTCTCTCTGGTTGCAGATTTAACATGTTGATGGAAATTTGGTAGAAGTGATTTAAGTTTCCCTGCATTTAACCAAATTCCAGTGGCTTCTATTGTTTATTTTCTTGCACAAGAGTTTGTTAATAACAGATTTGTACTAATAATATATACTGAACAAAAATATAAACGCAACATGCGACAATTTCAAAGATTTGACTGAGTTACAGTTTGCATAAGGAAATCAGTCAATTTACATAAGTAGGCCCTAATCTATGGATTTCACATGACTGGGAATACAGATATGCATCTGTTGGTCACAGGTACCTTAAAAAAAAGTAGTGGGGCGTGGAACAGAAGACCAGTCAGTATCTGGTGTGACCATCATTTGCTCCATGCAGCACACATTTGCTTGATATTGGCAGGAACTGGAACATGCTGTCGTACACGTCGATCCAGAGCATCCCAAACATGCTCAATGGCTGACATGTCTTGTGAGTATGCAGGCAATGGAAGAACTGCCACATTTTCAGCTTTCAGGAATTGTTTACAAAACCTTGTGACATGGGGCCCTGCATTATCATCAGTGGCGACCTGTAATTCAGGGCAGGTGGGGCTCTGTTTTGAGCACCAGAGTTTTTGCAAAAATGTTTTTTTTTTAAATAGTTTTTGTTTTTTTGGGCTTGCCTGTTTTGCATGTTATTTTGTCATTAATACTTGTCACATATTAGTTTGCAAACAATGTAAAAAAATATATATATTTATATAATTGAGTTAATAAAGCTACATTACAAACATGGTCTCTATTTTGTTTTCCTGAGAAAGGCAGCTCCAAAATGCAGATGTTTCAGCCTAGCTCAGTGCTTTCTGTGGTGGTGGAGCAAGCCAGCAGAAAATACAGAGCATTGCACCGTGATTGGCTCAGTGTTCTGTCACTTATTGGGACACCACGTCACCTCCAAGTCTATGGGTAGAGATAGAAAATTCTGGCCTCTGGGTGCTGCCATAGAGTTACAGTATAAGTGCCCATCCAAGAAGGCTCAAGGTCATTCGCCACAGATAAAATGATGTCAAATCATGTTTTATATACAGTAGCTTTGATTGGACTGATCATGTCATCATCTTACTTTCAAAATCTAGCAGTCATCAATAATCCTTGTCATATGAAGAGAAAGAATGAAGAGAAAATATTGAAAAAACGATAAACATTACACAACAAGTTGGAAATCGCAAATTCAACAATGAGTGGTTTGGAAGGATCAGTGACAGTAGCTAACTGCAAGCATTGCAATGGAATCATTAGCCTGCTATTCAGTCGAGTGGCTGTGTTGTCCCAAATCTGTGATTAATAACCTCTTAAGGATCTAACCCTTTTTTTCAATTTTCGCCTAAAATGACATACCCAAACCTAACTGCCTGTAGCTCAGGACCTGAAGCAAGGATATGCATAATATTGATACCATTTGAAAGGAAACACTTTGAATATTATTTTCTATATCATATTTGAAATGCAAGAGAAAGGCCACACAGTATTCTTGCAGTTCAGGCGCAATGTAGATTCTGGCCACTAGATGGCAGCAGTGTATGTGCATAATTTTAGACTGATCCAATGAACCATTGCATCACTGTTCAAAATGTCTGCCCAAATGTGCCTAATTGGTTTATTGATACATTTTCAAGTACATAACTGTGCATGCTCCTCAAACAATAGCATGGTATTATTTCACTGTAATAGCAGGGGTGTAAAGTACTTAAGTACTTTTAAGTAAAAATACTTGAAAGTACTACTTAAGTCATTCCTAAAGAAAATGTTGTACTTTTTACTCCATACACTTTCCCTGGCACCCAAAAGTACTTGTTATATTTTGAATGCTTAGCAGGACAGTAAAATGGTCTGATTCAAACACTTATCAAGAAAACATCTCTGGTCATCCCTACTGCCTCTGATCTGGCGAACTCACTAAACAAATGCTATATTTGTAAATTATGTCTGAGTGTTGGCGAAAGCCCCTGGCAATGCTTAAAAAAAATATGAAAATGGTGCCATCTGCTTTATTTAATATAAGGAATCTGAAATTATTTATACTTCTACTTTTGATACTTAAGTGTATTTAAAACCAAATACTTTTAGACTTTTATTCAAGTAGAATTTTACTGCGGGACTTTTACTTGAGTCATTTTCTATTAAGGTTTTTTACTTTTACTCAAGTATGAAAATTGGGTACTTTTTCAACCACTGTGTAATAGCTACTGTAAATTGGACAGTGCAGTTAGTTTAACAAGAATTTAAGCTTTCGGCCCATATAAGACATGTCTATGTCCTGGGAAATGTTCTTGTTACTTACAATGTCATGCTAATCATATATCTCCCATGGGAGAGGACATCGATCCCGTGGAGGTTTTAAGGGGTTCTTTTCAAAGTTTTAAATAATACACTTTCAACATTGGCCATGCTGTCAATGAAGCATGAGTTGTGCCGCACTCAAAATACTATTAACTCAGAACTATGAAAACGTGACTTCAGTGAGTTCAAGAAAACTGTGAAGTCGGGGAAAAAACGAGCTCCAACTGGAAAAATACATTCAACTCGGTCATTCAACAGTCATTCAACTCGGAATTCCAAGTTGGGAACTCGGGCCTCCTCCTAGAGCTCCAAACTGAAGATCAATGACCTTATTATTCAACCATGGTTTTTTCCGAGTTCCCAGTGGCTGCAGCCAACATACTGACTCAAATCTCTAGCCACTTTAATAATACAACAATTGATGTAATAAATGTATCACTAGTCACTTTAAACAATGCCACTTTATATAATGTTTACATACCCTACATTACTCATCTCACATGTATATACTGTACTCTATAGCATCTACTGCATCCTGTCTATGCCGTTCGGCATCGTGCCTATGCCGCTCATCCATATATTTCTATGTACATATTCTTATTTTATTTTTCTCTCCACCTCTGCTTCAATTTACCTTTATGGGGTGATAAGTAATCCTTATCACCCCCCCCCCGCTTTAAGATTTAGATGCACTATTGTAAAGTGACTATTCTACTGGATGTCATAAGGTGAATGCACCAATTTGTAAGTCGCTCTGGATAAGAGCGTCTGCTAAATGACTTAAATGTAAATTTAACCAGGCAAGTCATTTAAGAACACATTCTTATTTTCAATGACAGCCTGGGAACAGTGGGTTAACTGCCTGTTCAGGGGCAGAACGACAGATTTTTACCTTGTCAGCTCGGGGGTTTGAACTCACAACCTTCCGGTTACTAGTCCAACGCTCTAACCACTAGGCTACGCTGCTGCCCCATTATTCATTCCTTTGTTATTGTGAAATTGTTAGATTACTTGTTAGATATTACTGCATGGTCGGAACTAGAAGCACAAGCATTTCACTACACTCGCATTAACATCTGCTAACCATATGTATCCAATAAAATGTGATTTGATTTGTTCTCGTTGTTCTGTATATGTCATTCTGTATTATGTTTTGTGTGGACCCCAGGTAGAGTATCTGCTGCTTGTGCAACAGCTACTGGGGATAATAAAATACCAAGTCGCTCTTTCAGTTTGAATTCTGAGTGTTTTTCTTTGACAGTGATTTTTATTTTCAATAAGACCAAGTTCTTACCATCAGTTACAATATATATATAATTATTATTTAACCTTTATTTAACTAGGCAAGTCAGAACAAATTCTTGTTTACAATGACAGCCTACTGGGGAACAGTGGGTTAACTGCCTTGTTCAGTGGCAGAACAAAATATTTTTTAACTTGTCACCTCAGGGATTTGATCCAACAACCTTTTGGTTACTGGTCCAAAGCTCTAACCACTAGGCTGCTGCTTGCAATTATACATGTCAATACCACAGGCGGTCTGCTGGTAACTTAATTGGGGAGGACGGGCTCGTAGTAACATTACTAGGAGCCATCCATCCCTCAGCAGCCTTCTGTGGTTATTATTCCTGTCAATACCAAAAGACCCGGACCCTTCAGGTCGTACCCTTGCTAGTAGAGAAGTGTCCAGCACTGAAGTTGATTGGTTTCCCCATAGACTGTTCACTCTTCATGGATACTCAGCTGGGTACAGGGGAGTCTGGTCTCTCCTGATGGATTTTTTCCAAAACACCTTTCACTGATTTGTTCCCGATTGAGAAAAATTGGCTAAGCACTTTAAGTGGATACATTTCAGCACAGGAAATTGGCACTCATTTTAGAGGCAGTGGTCCCCTCCTCTCTCTCCCCAAAGACACTCATTTTAGAGGCAGTGGTCCCCTCCTCTCTCTCCCCAAAGACACTCATTTTAGAGGCAGTGGTCCCCTCCTCTCTCTCCCCAAAGACACTCATTTTAGAGGCAGTGGTCCCCTCCTCTCTCTCCCCAAAGACACTCATTGTTTTTGCCAACATTTCTAAAAAATTAAGTTCTTAAAAAGGATAATCCGAGTTATTTTCAGGGAGTATCCATTCCATAAGGGGAATATGCAAATACATGCTGAAACAGGCCAATAGAATCTGGCTTCCTTGTGCTTGGCTCTGCCCACCTTCTTCCTTGTTCGGCTCACTGTGTGAGAGTCGAGGTGCAGGAACCAGTTGGTCCACATTGTGTCACCACTGATACACTTCCTCCCTGTATGAACACAGATCAGACATGCAGCGCTCAAATGCGACCGCTTGGGCAGCCTGGTCTCATAGAGTTGACGTAACATAGTAAATGTAAATCTGGGACACTCAAATCAGTATGATATGTTATGTTTGGTATGGTTACATAAGACAGATGGTTATGCAAATACGGATGTGAAACAGGCCAGCTAGTTAATCTGGCTTCCTGCGCTAAATAGCGTTTCAATCTTCCTTGTTCGGCTCACTTGCTCTGAGACCTCGAAGTAGTAACCAGTTTGGTCCACATTGTGTCACCACTGGGTACACTTGCTCCCTGTATGAACACAGACTGACCTGATGTGTGCAGAAGGTCCCTGGTTCGCGCCCGGGTATGGGCGAGGGACGGTTTAAAATTATACTGTTACATTGAATGCTGGGACCCGGATTACTGGTATGCTATGTTTGGAAGGTCAAAAGACAGGGTGAGTGTAACGGATGTGAAACGGCTAGCTTAGTTAGCGGTGTGCGCTAAATAGCGTTTCAATCGGTTACGTCACTTGCTCTGAGACCTTGAAGTAGTAATTCCCCTTGCTTTGCAAGAGCCGCGGCTTTTGTGGAGCGATGGGTAACGATGCTTCGAGGGTGACTGTTGTCGTTGTGTGCAGAAGGTCCCTGGTTCGCGCCCGGGTATGGGCGAGGGGACGGTTTAAAATTATACTGTTACAGTTACTTAAGGCAAAAATGAAAGAAGAGTGGTTGGCTGGGGTGGATTGGTAGGTGTATAATGCTAATGTCTAGCAACTCAAAGACTGTGAGTTTGAATCTCATCACAGACAACTTTAGCATTTTAGCTAATTAGCAACCCAAAAGTTGTGAGTTCGAATCTCATCACGGACAACTTTTGCATTTTAGCTAACTACTTAGCATGTTAGCTGAACTTGAACTCTTTTAGCTAACCCTAATCTTAACCCTAACCCTAACCTTAGCCAGCCAGCTAAAATAAGCCACCTAGCTAGAATTCGTAACATATTGTACGTTTTTCAAATTCTTAACATGTAAGATGAATCATAATTATTAACATAACATAAGAAATTGGTGATTGAAAACAACAAATTAATACATACCATATGAAACATAACATACAAAATAAATTAGGGTGCTCAGATTTACGTAAAGAATAATACGAAATTCTCAGACACCAGGTTGCAGCCAGCTAGTCAGCCAGCTGATGGCAGTGCAAGAAAGCGCAACACAATTCAATAATAAATCAAGAGCAGCCTTGTAACTTTGCCCTCCCTAAGATCCTCATCCCTGCCCACCTCTACCGTCTTGCTTTCTGCTAAAATAATACTATCCATTATGGGAAAGATTATTTGAATTTGGTTCAGGATTTTCCATAAACAAAGTAAAATTATACAGTTGTTTTAATATGAGTACAAGCATTTCAGAGGTACAGTTTTGGCCAGAATACATTTGTTATGTTCAACTAATGATTTTAGTCTTTATTTTATTTAACCAATTTAACCAAATTCCAATGGTTCTGTTTTTGTGAACAAGTTTGTTCATGATTTACACTAATAATATTCATTAACAATCGAAAAATGTCAGCAAATACATTTATAGCGTTTAAAAATAGAACGTTTATTTATTTATTGTAACGGCAAAGTATTTCAGTTTTTAATTACAACTGTCGGTTTTTAATAACCTGTAATAAAGCTGAAAGACCAATATACTAAAACGAATATTATTATACATCATTTGTAGCTATACTAGATGTGTTTTATTTGTATTTGTTCTAATAAAAATAATTTATGCATATCAAATTGAGAATAAAACTTATCTCACGAATAAGCTTGTATGTGATTGTATGTGACGCTCGGGGTCGCAGTTTGCATGAACAATGGAAAACAAAATTGCATCCTCTCCAAACCCATCGCATCGTTTGCCTAGCCTAGTGTGCGTAAAGCAGGTCACACACCTGCCCCGAACCAACACCGAACTGCGATCCTTTCTTCCCACGTCTAATTTTCGATTGGACAACTTTCTCCCACGTGTGTTGGCCGGAGATGCTTAAATATGCCCCCAGAGAACAAATTATTGTACTCGTGGTTTAGTATTATGAATTGCTTCTTGATACGGACCTATTAAAAGAACCAACTGCCTGCCACAGGATGACATTAATCGGAGGACTCGTCTGTTGTATTTCCTTCCTTGCCCTGGAAGTCCAAGCAACATACCGACTTCATGGAGGATACCATCCTCGGCAGCATCAGGCAGACAGCCCTATCGTGCCACGGCAAACGTTTCAGCAGGGCTTCCAACAGCAACAACCATTTCAGAGTGTTCAGCAACCAGCTCAGTTGTCTCAGAATCAAAGAACTATTGACTTGGGAGGTTGGTTCATTTTCATGCATTGTCTATTATTCTGTAGAGAGGCTTAATGCTTTCTGTCTATAGTGCGCAGACAGCGGTAGCCGGTATTTGGAATAGTCAGCGCAGACTGCTGTTTATATTAAATTATATTTGAGATTATAGTATATTTAAAGTAATAATTTGCCATTGACGTCCATGTATAATGTGCATTAAAGTTTCGAATGTAGTCTAATCTCCTGTATTGGCCAGTCGTCTGGGATTACAGAATAAAGAATTCTCTAAATAATTTGATACTGTAAATATACATTCTTATCTTGACAGACAATAACATACATGTAGAAATTCATTAGTAGGAACATGTTACCAAATAGCACATCAAAGGAAGGACTATCAAAGGAAGGACTGTCAATGTGTAGGCTAATTTACTCAGTCCTTTGAGCTAAATTAAACCTTCCGGGTATTATATTTCAAAGTTAAATGTTCAGAACCCATCAACGTTACATTGTGAGAAATGGTTTACTGTATGATGTCGATTACTACTGTAAAGTTATATTTTTAATGTTTATTTTTTCATCAGCTTTTTTGCATCTGTACTCAATTGCTAGCAGACAGGATCGATTCTTAAGGTTAGCAGCCAGACTCTTACTGATGCTTAAGGCTATAAGCGTTTTTTGTGTACTTCACGCCATCACCATGTAAGCCATAGGCGCTGGACCAAAAACAATAACCATTGCTCTACTGCATCTTCCTCCCTCGTGGTGGCCCAAAGCACATGGCAATAATCACTAGTACTAGCAGCCACACAGGAAATGGCCACCAGTCATGTACCTCCAGCTCACTGCACCACCCCTTCGACCTGCACCCCCACCCCTCCCTTCTGTGGGTGCTTTTACCCCTTTCTTTTCCCAATCTCTTATCTTGTTCAATGATTGAGCAGGTGCTGTGGTAAAAGTCACTATTGTTTTAAAAAAAATGTCCTCTGCAGGTGAATCTTGAGAGAAATAGGATAAACATGTGCTTACATTGGATGAATTGACTTCCAAGTTCAAATGTAACCTTTATTTAGCTAGGTAAGTCAGTTAAGAACAAATTGTTATTTACAATAACGGCCTACCCGGGGAACAGTAGAACGACAGATCTTTTGTTGTTTACCTTGTCAGCTCAGGGATTCAAACCTGCAACCTTTCGGTTACTGGCCCAATGCTCTAACCGCTAGGCTATCTGCCGTCCCAAGTTACCATGTTTACTTCCCTGAGAAAAGGTCAGAAACAAAGCTTTGTTTCATCTCATATCCATTCCTAATCAACTTTACTTCAGATTCAGATTCCTTTATTACATCAGATTCCTTTATTACTTCAGATTCCTTTATTACATCAGATTCCTTTATTACTTCAGATTCCTTTATTACATCAGATTCCTTTATTACTTCAGATTCCTTTATTACATCAGATTCATTTATTACTTCAGATTCCTTTATTACTTCAGATTCCTTTATTACATCAGATTCCTTTATTACTTCAGATTCCTTTATTACTTCAGATTCCTTTATTACCTTTATTACATCAGATTCCTTTATTACATCAGATTCCTTTATTACATCAGATTCCTTTATTACATCAGATTCCTTTATTACAGATTCTTCAGATTCCTTTATTACATCAGATTCCTTTATTACTTCAGATTCCTTTATTACATCAGATTCCTTTATTACTTCAGATTCCTTTATTACATCAGATTCCTTTATTACTTCAGATTCCTTTATTACTTCAGATTCCTTTATTACATCAGATTCCTTTATTACTTCAGATTCCTTTATTACATCAGATTCCTTTATTACTTCAGATTCCTTTATTACTTCAGATTCCTTTATTACATCAGATTCCTTTATTACTTCAGATTCCTTTATTACTTCAGATTCCTTTATTACTTCAGATTCCTTTATTACTTCAGATTCCTTTATTACTTCAGATTCCTTTATTACTTCAGATTCCTTTATTACTTCAGATTCCTTTATTACATCAGATTCCTTTATTACATCAGATTCCTTTATTACTTCAGATTCCTTTATTACATCAGATTCCTTTATTACATCAGATTCCTTTATTACATCAGATTCCTTTATTACTTCAGATTCCTTTAGACTTGTATTTCTACTGCTTTGTTTTGTAGCATATTGTTGCTGTGTGTAAAGAAGCGTGCACGATTGCCCGCTTAAAAACTAACGTTTCCGTCCAATATTTTTTTAAATCGTAGCACATGTTAAGGTGACTTGCTAAAACCTTAAGCAACTCCAGGCCTGAATGTGAAACCTGAATGTGTTTGATATATACTGAATGTACAAAACATAGGGAACACCTGCTCTTTCCATATCATAGACTGACCAGGTGAATCCAGGTGAAACCTATAAATCCTTATTGATGTCACTTGTTAAACCCACTTCAACCAGTGTAGATGAAGACTTGAGACAATTGAGATATGGATTGTGTATGTGTGCCATTCAGAGGGTGAATGGGCAAGACAAAATATTTAAGTGCCTTTGAACAGGGTATGGTAGTAGGTGCCAGGCGCACCAGTTTGAGTGTGTCAAGAACTGCAACGCTGCTGGGTTTTTCCATGCTCAAAAGTTTCCAGTGTGTATCAAGAATGGTCCACCACCCAAAGGACATCCAGCTAACTTGACACAACTGTGTCAACATAGGCCAGCATCCCTGTGGAACACTTTCAACACCTTGTAGAGTCCATACCCCGATGAATTGAGCCTGTTCTGAGGGTGGAGCAACTCGATATTAGGAAGTTGTGCCTAATGTTTTGTACACTCAGTGTATATGACAGAGGAACTCTGGCTAGCAGTTCCCTGTTAAAGTGTGAAGAGCAAACCATTTCACCCTCTGTGGTAAAAACCTATGTAACGTTCTTTTCCCTCGCAGAAACCCACTGCAAAAGCCGCCCCCTAGATCTGGTGTTCATCATCGACAGCTCCCGTAGCGTACGCCCCCAAGAATTTGAGAAGGTCAAAATATTCTTGGCTGACATGGTCGACACCCTTGAGATTGGCGCAGACGCCACACGGGTGTCCGTTGTGAACTACGCTAGCACAGTGAAGATTGAGTTCCTGCTCAAGACGCACTTCGACAAGCCGGGCCTGAAAGCAGCGTTGGCGCGCATCGAATCCTTAGCGGCTGGCACCATGACTGGGCTAGCCATCAAGACGGCCATGGAGGAGACCTTCACCGAGGGATCAGGCGCCCGGCTAACCAACAAGAACATCGCCAAGGTGGCCATCATCGTGACGGACGGGCGGCCCCAGGACACGGTGGAGGAGGTTGCCGCGGCGGCGAGGGCGGCAGGCATCGAGATCTACGCAGTCGGGGTTGACAGGGCGGACATGAAGTCCCTGCGTCTTATGGCCAGTCTGCCATTGGACGAACACGTGTTCTACGTGGAGACCTACGGCGTCATCGAGAAGCTCACGTCCAAGTTCAGGGAAACGCTGTGTGGTAAGAGAATGAAGCTAGTGCTAAGGTTTAGGTGAGAGATAAGTCATGTTTGCATGTCCTCCTATAATAGCGGTGCACAATTGAATAAGAGCCTCAGTCCTTCTGGTTTCAGTTTCTTTCAGTCCTTGACACCTACTAATGTTACTGACCACCCAGGAAACATACCTGGTTTCCCAGTTCTAAACTAGTTGTTGGTTTCCCAGGTTTAAACTAGTTGTTGGTTTCCCAGTTCTAAACTAGTTGTTGGTTTCCCAGTTCTAAACTAGTTGTAGGATTCCCAGGTGTAAACTAGTTGTAGGATTCCCAGGTCTAAACTAGTTGTTGGATTCCCAGTTCTAAACTAGTTGTTGATTTTCCAGGTCTAAACTAGTTGTTGGATTCCCAGGTCTAAACTAGTTGTTGGATTCCCAGGTCTAAACTAGTTGTTGGATTCCCAGGTCTAAACTAGTTGTTGGATTCCCTAGTTGTTGGATTCTAAACTAGTTGTTGGATTCCCAGGTCTAAACTAGTTGTTGGATTCCCAGGTCTAAACTAGTTGTTGGATTCCCAGGTCTAAACTAGTTGTTGGATTTTCCAGGTCTAAACTAGTTGTTGGATTCCCAGGTCTAAACTAGTTGTTGGTTTCCCAGGTCTAAACTAGTTGTTGGATTCCCAGGTCTAAACTAGTTGTTGGATTCCCAGGTCTAAACTAGTTGTTGGATTCCCAGGTCTAAACTAGTTGTTGGTTTCCCAGGTCTAAACTAGTTGTTGGATTCCCAGGTCTAAACTAGTTGTTGGATTCCCAGGTCTAAACTAGTTGTTGGATTCCCAGGTCTAAACTAGTTGTTGGATTCCCAGGTCTAAACTAGTTGTTGGATTCCCAGGTCTAAACTAGTTGTTGGATTCCCAGGACTAAACTAGTTGTTGGATTCCCAGGACTAAACTAGCTTTTGTTTAAAAATCAAGAATGGAAACCAGCAGATGCGGCTCTCGAGGACTGGTATTGTGCACCTGTACCCAAAAAAACATTGACTAATAGTATTAATTCTTTCAATATTTAATGTGAAATAGTTATTAAAAAAAGAAAAAAGATTCCAAATGATAACCCTCATTTGACCAATTAGAAAGTCATTAATAATTGACCTGAATGAATTCTAACCTGATTAATCCTGTTCAAGGTGACGATGTTGTCAGACTAAACCAATCAGCTGTGAGGATGTTTGTTTACAGGTGTGGACGCCTGTGCCCTGGGACACGACTGCGACCACATATGTGTCAACAACAACAACAACAACTCGTACTCCTGCAAGTGTCGGGAAGGCTATACACTGAATGCAGACAAGAAAACATGCTCACGTAAGGACCACAAGCCTCTATCGGGAATGTGGATAGCACTTTGTTCGATAGGTACCTACATAAGGACTTCATAACACATTCATAACCCATGAATAACCCATATATAAGCAAGCATTTCCCCAACAACCACAGGTTGATTTTTGTGATACTTTATACTGCAGATTTCAACGATTGTTGACATAAGTATTTATGAAATGCTAATGTACTGCTTGTGAAGGTGTTATGTTATGTATGAGTTATGAATGTATTGTGAAGTCCTTATGTAGGTAGCCTTCAAATAAAGTGTTACCGGAAAGTTTTTGTTTGTAGGGGACCTATTTTACTGTATTTATTGTGTAATACAGAAATGGGAGGGTAACAAAACAAGCCTTGTATTTAGGGGCAAAGGTCAATATTAACGTGAAAGATTTTGTCTTATGTTTACACTTGGCAGCAGGTTCTTTGCAAAACCAAAACCAAAACCAAAACCAGAACCAGAACCAAAACCAAAACCAAAATGGATCAGGTTCCAACGGTTGGTGCACCTTTATTTCAGAATTCATAGGCTAGACATCCTAAGTGCTGCTGTTATGGTATGCATGCCCAGTGCTTGAAGTGGACTGAAATAGATGCCACAGTCATTCTGGCTGCTGGTACTGTTATATTTATTATTCTACAAGAGGTGGAGAAACTCATGATGTGGAACATTTAAGGTGCCCCCGGGAACTCAGTCCCTGTGTGTTCCTGCCAAAGTCAAGCACTGTGCATGCCACTATCCAATGCGTTTACGCCATCTTCGCTAGCTAACATTGCTTTGTCCCCTCTTCACCTTATACGGCCAATAGATGGGGAGTTTGTTGTGATGCGTCGGCTTGGCTTATTTAGCATTAAAACCCACAGAGCTGCAGAGTAGCCTGGGCTGCAGAGCTAAAGCTCTCGACCTGCCTTGGTTATCGACGGTTCCAAGAGCGTCCGCTTGGACAACTTTGAGCTGGTGAAGAGTCGGCGCTGGCACTGTCCAGGTTGGCCTGATCCGGGTACACCAGCTGAGTCCGGACCTAGTTCACCTTAAACCACCATCAAGGCTTTGAAGAAGGCAGTGAGAGGTTTTCAGTACATGGGTTCCATGACCGTGCTGGCCCTGCTCCACCTGCTGGACAGCAGCTTCACACAGGGAGAAGGCACCAGGCCAAAGTGCCCCGGGTGGCCATCGTGCTGACGGATGGACAGTTGCAAAAGGACATCTCGGAGCATGCCAGGAACCCTAAAGACCAAGGTGAGAGACCTTTTTCTTAAACAGTATAATGTAACACTATTTTATTGAGTTGAATATATCTGAAGTGGTAAGATGACTCCAAACTCTAAAATGACTCACTTTTTTTTGTTTGTTCATCCAGTAATTTTTTTGAGTTCATTATATGAATGCATGTTTCCTCCTACCGTAGCTGTGTAATACTTAAACATCCAATCCCATGTATATCATGCACCGTATCGCAGTTTTGAGTTTGTCAAAAGAGTGACCGTTGTCCTGTCCTGTCTTCCTTCTCTCTTTCCTCAGGTGTGGAGATGTACGCGGTGGGTAAAAAGGAGGAGAGCGAGCTCCTGGACATAGCCTCTGAGCCCCACAGACAGCATTATGTTCACTCGGCTGACTTTAGCACCGTGGAGCAAGTTCTGCCACTGTAAGGAAGAAGGAAATGGATGAGCATGGGAAGGTGCAGCATGAGCTAGCTGCTAGGGAAACAACAGCTAGATCCAGGAGAAGGACCCAAAGGAGCCTGGTCGAATGACTTGTGTTTGGCCTCATACGTTTGTTGGACTGATGCCTGGGTATTTCAAATTGTATGCAGTCACCTGTGGTTTGTTTCACATCTACGGGAGACCTTGAAAATCAAAGTATACATGATGGGTTTGTGTTATGATGAACAAGTGCTTGATTGAAGGGCTTGTCTACTGCCTTGGTTAAAGCTTGAATGAATGGCTGGCCTACTGCCTTGGTTAAAGCTTGAATGAATGGCTGGCCTACTGCCTTGGTTAAAGCTTGAATGAATGGCTGGCCTACTGCCTTGGTTAAAGCTTGAATGAATGACTGGCCTACTGCCTTGGTTAAAGCTTTGAAGTGATTGTTAACATTTTGCAAAACCCAAATGATTTACCATTGACTTCCCCTCAATGATCTAAAAAAACTTCACCTGATCTTTGACTAACTACTTGACATCCACTTGACTGTATGCATTGTCTGTATTGGAAGTTTTGACTTTACATTACGTCAACTAGTTGTGACACTTTACATTACGTTGCTCACAGTAACAGGGAATTGTAATATTTGATTGCATTGTGCAATGTGTAACTACACAATTTGTTTCCTTGTATCCACAATGGAAGATGATTTTAATAGATCCCTAAGTGTGGAAGAAGTGACACTTTATGGGGGGCTGCTGAGGGGAGGACGGCTCATAATAATGGCTGGAATGGAGTGAATGGAATGGCATCAAACCCATGGAAACCATGGAAACCATGTGTTTGCTGTATTTGATACCATTCCACCAATACCACTCCGGCAATTACCACGAGCCCATTCTCCTCAACCAATCTGTGCGTAATACTGATGCTACCTATCATATTTAGACGACCAAAATAATACAGGAAAAGCTAACAGATAAGTTGTTTATTGGTAACTGCAGTAACTTAACGTCAAGTTTTTTCATAAAAAAATATAGCATTTATTCATTATTGCCATTGATGTCTTTTTCAGAGGACGCGAATGAGATGAGTGGGAATGAGCTGAGTGAAGACGCCTGTATGTGTGAAGCTCAGATTGCGTTCCAGTTGAAGATGCAGTCCACCATAAAGCAGCTGACCAACAAACATATCCTTTTAACCTCACCGGTCCTTTTTATAATGGGTAAGGGTGGTATTTACATAGGGCTTTACACCAGATCTCAAAGCCTCTACCACCAGCTGCAATGTTGTATGGCCATGTGTATACTGGTCTACTTTAAACTGTTACACTTCCCTGTTAAACTTCAGTATATGCATTGAAGAAGACAAGTCATTTCCTTGACTGTTATTTCCACTTGATGACCTATCGAGGAAAGTGACCCAGTTTGGAGGCAGGCGTTGATTCTAAAGAAGAGGACGCTGCAAAGAGACCATTCAGAGCTCACCCAGTTAACCTCAATCTAAAGTGGCTGTATAGTTTTCCTCTTTGATCGACAACAGTCCATTTTGGAGTCATCGTACTGTATAACCTCCCTCAATACATGTGTTTTTTGTAGATCTAAAACAATGTATTTAAAAATTGAACAATAATGTTCAATTTGCTCACAACAATGTCCCCATTTCATTTTTAAAGCTAGGAACAAGACCAAAGTTGACTCTTTTTTTTTGCACAATATTTGTCTCCCCATGGTGGCACCTTTCCAGTTGAACAACATTCCATCTTCCACCACATCAGCTATAATAAAGAGGAAGCAATAGAGGCTCTGTCACTGACCAGTGATTTGTTTTCTTATTGTGGTGCAGGATATCATTTCTGTCAATATATGGTGTTCTATTGTTCTATTTTCTAGTGTTCTATTTTGGATATTTGTACAAATGTACACATTAAATACATATTTTGAACAAATCTCATTAACATTGTTTCTGTCTGTATTTTTTTGTCATAAAGATTAAAGTGCTACATGCATGTGCTGTATATACGTCAAGCACAATATAAAAAAAAAACATAAGAAATACATTTGCTGGCTGTCTCCAAGTCCACCAGCTTCTGAACAATTTGTATGGAGAATAATTAACCCCCCTAAAAAAGGGAGAGACTGAAAAGTGATTGTCAAGTTTATATATGCCATTTCGCAGACACTTTTATCCAAAACAACTTTAGGTCATGCTTGCATACTTACATCCAAAGTGAATACAGTTGTAACTACATTTTCATGTATGGGTGGTCGTGTGAATCAAACCCTCAACCCTGGTGTCAAGCACCATGACCTACCAACTGAGAGACATACATGACCAAGGAATTTTACAGACTAGCTGGATGATTAAAAAGTATGCACATAATGTTGCCAAACATTTCCCAGACTGAGCCATACTGTAGATATTCTAATACATGGCTCTGGCATTTCCCGTTTCAGAAGTGTTAACATACACAAATGGGAACAGTGCATGGAGATAATAAACTTGGAATAAAGAGACAAACATGCGGAAGGGAGTGCAACGAACAAGGACTACACAACACAACACAGATATAAATAATGATGGACTACAATTACCGCAATATTGAGAGCGGAAGCCCCGATAAAGAGCTTTCCGGTGTGTGGTTACCAGGGATACCGATGAAAGCGACGTCGATGTTCTGCAACGAAAGCTGGCTTGTGAATTTAGTTTATGAAGGAAACCCATAGTTATGAGATGCAATATATTCTCGCCTATGAATGTATTTTGCGCGGAGTTTGCGAGCTAAATTCTACAATAGTTTGTTTGTCAACGGTGACTGAATCTCCAGCTATCTAACGTTACTTCCATAAGCTAGCTAGCAAGTTGCTATCGTTTGCGCTCTAACATTGCTCGCTGGCTAATGTTAGCTTTAGCAAGCAAATTCTAGTGAACGTGTGTTGGGTCACTTGGCAGCAACGATGTTTATTTATCTCAGTAAGAAGGTAGGCATCCATTTCGGTGACATTTAGCTGTCAGATAGTTTTGTTGATACGCGTGAAGCTTCCATACGTATATCACTTGTTGTTGCCTATCAAGACGAGAACCGCATCAACATGCCATTATGATTAATATTGTATTCATCACCATCATGCACATAGTCTCTTGCATGCTTGAGCCAGCCATTTACTGCTAGCTAGCTAGTTATGAGACCTGCAAACTAACGTTAGTCATACAAACTAACGTTAGTGCATGTTACTACCTGTGAATACAATCAATGTCCCTTTGCCTACAACAGTAACAACCAGTTATAATCAATTTGATCTAAATGCACAATCCTCTTCCCCTCTCAGATTGCCATCCCCAACAACATACGGCTGAAGTGTGTGTCATGGAACAAAGACCAAGGCTTTATAGCCTGTGGAGGGGATGAGGGTCTTCTCAAAGTTCTGAAGCTGGAGACACAGACAGGTGAATTGGCTTTCCAACACAAGTTACCTCTATAAATTGAGATTGGCTGAGAGTACCATCTGAGTTACGTTATGCAATGTTTACAAACCCATTTGATTCAGATTCATTTTAGTTATTTAGCAGACACTTTTATCCAGAGTGACTTACAGGAGCAATTAGGTTTAGTGGCTCAATGCTCTCAACCGTGATGCTACCTGCCTCCCAGATTCCAAATGTTTGTGAAACAGAGCTAGAGTAGCTAATTGTGTGTGAAAAACTATTTAAAACCGAAATGAGCTTGGCAACAGTAGACATACTCTGCCAGCAGTATTATGTCAATTAGAAAGTAGGATGGTGAGTTTCTATCTAAGCTTTACCCCCGTGTGTTACGGGGGTAAAGGGCTCAGACTTTTCTGTTTCCATTGGCATGAATGTCTCATGGGACCATGGCCCTGGCGGACTTGCACTGACTTGGCTAACTGTGGACTTTTAACGCCTTGTCACAAAGCAACTGTCTTTGTGATGCAGAGGTTGTTGATTCTACTCACCCCAAGTCTTTAGTGTCACACTCCCGATGGAAACACAATTACACTAGAGCCTACATTAACATAAAACACTGGTGTGGGGTAAGTCTTAGGTGGAAGTGCAGCATAATGGTGTTAGGAACTCATTTGCTCGGGCTTCTCTGTATTAGGCTACTTTAGAGCTATGGTATGATTCAAGCAGCTTGTGATGTTGACAGGCTTATTGAACTCACTATAGGCTAGATAATCAAATCAAATGTTATTGGTCACATACACGTGTTTAGCAGATGTTATTGCGGGTGTAGCGAAATGCTTGTGCTTCTAGTTCCGACAGTGCAGTAATATCTAACAATTTCACGACAGATACCTAATGCACACAAATCTAAGTAAAGGAATGGAATTAAGAATATATAAACATATGAATTTGATATGTAAATATATGGACGAGATTGGCTTGGTTTAGGCTTGAGCATTTCAAATCATGCAAAAATGTGCACCTTTTGTATCCAGAGAAGAAGAAACACTTAAGGAATAATTACTTAGTGTTAGGAATTACTGTACTAGTATCCTATAAAGGAATTAGGAGTGTCCTATATATGTAAGTAGCCTAAACAATAGTGTTGTAATTGTAAAAACACACACAACAAAAAAATAAACATGACCTCTTGTTCTCATTGGCACTGTGAACTTTCAACAGACGATGCCAAACTCAAAGGACTTGCAGCACCCAGCAATTTGTCAATGAATCAGACACTTGAAGGCCACAGTGGTAAGTAAAGCGCTATTTATGCCTCTTTCTGGGAGCCAGTGAGACCTCTGAACTCTGTTTGTTGTTTGGTATGACACAGGTGCAGTCCAGGTTGTGACGTGGAATGAGCAGTACCAGAAGCTCACCACGAGTGACCAGAATGGTCTCATTATTGTGTGGATGCTCTACAAAGGTAGGCTACACTGTATAGTCACATTTACTGATAATAATGCATTGGGGGGGGGGTCCATCAGGATGCCGGTGGTCAGAAAGACTGTAGGGGGTCCATCAGGATGCCGGTGGTCAGAAAGACTGTAGGGGGGTTGTAGGTGTGTTACACTTGAAGGATATGTCAAGTCAGAGAAACACTTCAGCCATCTTGAAGCCATCTCAGTGTTGTACATTTCTGTTGACTATTATGACATGGTGTGGGACTATGTGATGATTATAATGATATGGTGTGGGACTATGTGGGACTATGTGATGATTATAATGATATGGTGTGGGACTATGTGGTGATTATAATGATATGGTGTGGGACTATGTGATGATTATAATGATATGGTGTGGGACTATGATGATTATAATGATATGGTGTGGGACATGTGTGATTATAATGATATGGTGTGGGACTATGATGATTATAATGATATGGTGTGGGACTATGTGATGATTATAATGATATGGTGTGGGACTATAATGATATGGTGTGGGACTATGTGATGATTATAATGATATGGTGTGGGACTATGTGATGATTATAATGATATGGTGTGGGACTATGTGATGATTATAATGATATGGTGTGGGACTATGTGGGACTATGTGATGATTATAATGATATGGTGTGGGACTATGTGATGATTATAATGATATGGTGTGGGACTATGTGATGATTATAATGATATGGTGTGGGACTATGATGATTATAATGATATGGTGTGGGACTATGTGATTATATTATGATTATAATGATATGGTGTGGGACTATGTGATGATTATAATGATATGGTGTGGGACTATGATGATTATAATGATATGGTGTGGGACTATGATGATTATAATGATATGGTGTGGGACTATGTGATGATTATAATGATATGGTGTGGGACTATGATGATTATAATGATATGGTGTGGGATATGATTATAATGATATGGTGTGGGACTATGGTATAATGATATGGTGTGGGACTATGATGATTATAATGATATGGTGTGGGACTATGATGATTATAATGATATGGTGTGGGACTATGATGATTATAATGATATGGTGTGGGACTATGTGATGATTATAATGATATGGTGTGGGACTATGATGATTATAATGATATGGTGTGGGACTATGTGATGATTATAATGATATGGTGTGGGACTATGTGATGATTATAATGATATGGTGTGGGACTATGATGATTATAATGATATGGTGTGGGACTATGTGATTATAATGATATGGTGTGGGATAATTATAATGATATGGTGTGGGACTATGTGATGATTATAATGATATGGTGTGGGACTATGTGATGATTATAATGATATGGTGTGGGACTATGATGATTATAATGATATGGTGATTGTGATGATTATAATGATATGGTGTGGGACTATGTGATGATTATAATGATATGGTGTGGGACTATGTGATGATTATAATGATATGGTGTGGGACTATGTGATTATAATGATATTATATGTGATTATAATGATATGGTGTGGGACTATGTGATGATTATAATGATATGGTGTGGGACTATGTGATGATTATAATGATATGGTGTGGGACTATGTGATGATTATAATGATATGGTGTGGGACTATGTGATGATTATAATGATATGGTGTGGGACTATGTGATGATTATAATGATATGGTGTGGGACTATGTGATGATTATAATGATATGGTGTGGGACTATGTGATGATTATAATGATATGGTGTGGGACTATGTGATGATTATAATGATATGGTGTGGGACTATGTGATGATTATAATGATATGGTGTGGGACTATGTGATGATTATAATGATATGGTGTGGGACTATGTGATGATTAGAATGATATGGTGTGGGACTATGTGATGATTAGAATGATATGGTGTGGGACTATGTGGGACTATGATGATTATAATGATATGGTGTGGGACTATGTTATGATTATAATGATATGGTGTGGGACTATTTTATTTTTTAAAATTTCACCTTTATTTAACCAGGTAGGCGAGTTGAGAACAAGTTCTCATTTGCAACTGCGACCTGGCCAAGATAAAGCATAGCAGTGTGAACAGACAACACAGAGTTACACATGGAGTAAACAATTAACAAGTCAATAACACAGTAGAAAAAAAGGGAGTCTATATACATTGTGTGCAAAAGGCATGAGGAGGTAGGCAAATAATTACAATTTTGCAGATTAACACTGGAATGATAAATTATCAGATGGCCATGTACAGGTAGAGATATTGGTGTGCAAAAGAGCAGAAAAGTAAATAAATAAAACATTATGGGGATGAGGTAGGTAAAAATGGGTGGGCTATTTACCAATAGACTATGTACAGCTGCAGCGATCGGTAAGCTGCTCAGATAGCAGATGTTTGAAGTTGGTGAGGGAGATAAAGTCTCCAACTTTTCGTTCCAGTCACAGGCAGCAGAGAACTGGAATGAAAGGCGGCCAAATGAGGTGTTGGCTTTAGGGATGATCAGTGAGATACACCTGCTGGAACGCGTGCTACGGATTGGTGTTGCCATCGTGACCAGTGAACTGAGATAAGGCGGAGCTTTACCAAGCATGGACTTGTAGATGACCTGGAGCCAATGGGTCTGGCGACGAATATGTAGCGAGGGCCAGCCGACGAGAGCATACAAGTCGCAGTGGTGGGTGGTGTAAGGTGCTTTAGTGACAAAACGGATGGCACTGTGATAAACTGCATCCAGTTTGCTGAGTAGAGTGTTGGAAGCAATTTTGTAGATGACATCGCCGAAGTCGAGGATTGGTAGGATAGTCAGTTTTACTAGGGTAAGTTTGGCGGCGTGAGTGAAGGAGGCTTTGTTGCGGAATAGAAAGCCGACTCTTGATTTGATTTTCGATTGGAGATGTTTGATATGAGTCTGGAAGGAGAGTTTACAGTCTAGCCAGACACCTAGGTACTTATAGATGTCCACATATTCAAGGTCGGAACCATCCAGGGTGGTGATGCTGGTCAGGCGTGCGGGTGCAGGCAGCGAACGGTTGAAAAGCATGCATTTGGTTTTACTAGCGTTTAAGAGCAGTTGGAGGCCACGGAAGGAGTGCTGTATGGCATTGAAGCTCGTTTGGAGGTTAGATAGCACAGTGTCCAAGGACGGGCTGGAAGTATATAGAATGGTGTCGTCTGCATCGAGGTGGATCAGGGAATCGCCCGCAGCAAGAGCAACATCATTGATATATACAGAGAAAAGAGTCGGCCCGAGGATTGAACCCTGTGGCACCCCCATAGAGACTGCCAGAGGACCGGAAAGCATGCCCTCCGATTTGACACACTGAACTTTATCTGCAAAGTAATTGGTGAACCAGGCAAGGCAGTCATCCGAAAAACCGAGGCTACTGAGTCTGCCGATAAGAGTATGGTGATTGACAGAGTCGAAAGCCTTGGCAAGGTCGATGAAGACGGCTGCACGGTACTGTCTTTTATCGATGGCAGTTATGATATCGTTTAGTACCTTGAGCGTGGCTGAGGTGCACCCGTGACCGGCTCGGAAACCAGATTGCACAGCGGAGAAGGTACGGTGGGATTCGAGATGGTCAGTGACCTGTTTGTTGACTTGGCTTTCGAAGACCTTAGATGGGCAGGGCAGGATGGATATAGGTCTGTAACAGTTTGGGTCCAGGGTGTCTCTCCCTTTGAAGAGGGGATGACTGCGGCAGCTTTCAATCCTTGGGGATCTCAGACGATATGAAAGAGAGGTTGAACTGGCTGGTAATAGGGGTTGCGACAATGGCGGCGGATAGTTTCAGAAATAGAGGGTCCAGATTGTCAAGCCCAGCTGATTTGTACGGGTCCAGGTTTTGCAGCTCTTTCAGAACATCTGCTATCTGGATTTGGGTAAAGGAGAACCTGGAGAGGCTTGGGCGAGTAGCTGCGGGGGGGGGAGCTGTTGGCCGAGGTTGGAGTAGCCAGGCGGAAGGCATGGCCAGCCGTTGAGAAATGCTTGTTGAATTTTCGATAATCATGGATTTATCGGTGGTGACCGTGTTACCTAGCCTCAGTGCAGTGGGCAGCTGGGAGGAGGTGCTCTTGTTCTCCATGGACTTCACAGTGTCCCAGAACTTTTGGAGTTGGAGCTACAGGATGCAAACTTCTGCCTGAAGAAGCTGGCCTTAGCTTTCCTGACTGACTGCGTGTATTGGTTCCTGACTTCCCTGAACAGTTGCATATCGCGGGGACTATTCGATGCTATTGCAGTCCGCCATAGGATGTTTTTGTGCTGGTCGAGGGCAGTCAGGTCTGGAGTGAACCAAGGGCTGTATCTGTTCTTAGTTCTGCATTTTTGAATGGAGCATGCTTATCTAAAATGGTGAGGAAGTTACTTTTAAAGAATGACCAGGCATCCTCAACTGACGGGATGAGGTCAATGTCCTTCCAGGATACCTGGGCCAGGTCGTTTAGAAAGGCCTGCTCACAGAAGTGTTTTAGGGAGCGTTTGACAGTGATGAGGGGTGGTCGTTTGACTGCGGCTCTGTAGCGGATACAGGCAATGAGGCAGTGATCACTGAGATCCTGGTTGAAGACAGCGGAGGTGTATTTGGAGGGTGGGTTGGTCAGGATGACGTCTATGAGGGTGCCCTTGTTTACAGATTTAGGGTTGTACCTGGTGGGTTCCTTGATGATTTGTGTGAGATTGAGGGCATCTAGCTTAGATTGTAGGACTGCCGGGGTGTTAAGCATATCCCAGTTTAGGTCACCTAACAGAACAAACTCTGAAGCTAGATGGGGGCGATCAATTCACAAATGGTGTCCAGGGCACAGCTGGGAGCTGAGGGAGGTCGGTAGCAGGCGGCAACAGTGAGAGACTTATTTCTGGAGAGAGTAATTTTCAAAATTAGTAGTTTAAACTGTTTGGGTATGGACCTGGAAAGTATGACATTACTTTGCAGGCTATCTCTGCAGTAGACTGCAACTCCTCCCCCTTTGGCAGTTCTATCTTGACGGAAGATGTTATAGTTGGGTATGGAAATCTCAGAATTTTTGGTGGCCTTCCTGAGCCAGGATTCAGACACTGCAAGGACATCAGGGTTAGCAGAGTGTGCTAAAGCAGTGAGTAAAACAAACTTAGGGAGGAGGCTTTTGATGTTAACATGCATGAAACCAAGGCTTTTTCGATCACAGAAGTCAACAAATGAGGGTGCCTGGGGACATGCAGGGCCTGGGTTTACCTCCACATCACCCGCGGAACAGAGGAGGAGTAGTATGAGGGTGCGGCTAAAGGCTATCAAAACTGGTCGCCTAGAGCGTTGGGGACAGAGAATAAAAGGAGCAGATTTCTGGGCATGGTAGAATATATTCAGGGCATAATGCGCAGACTGGTATGGTGGGGTGCGGGTACAGTGGAGGTAAGCCCAGGCACTGGGTGATGATGAGAGAGGTTGTATCTTTGGACATGCTGTTTGTAATGGGTGAGGTCACCGCATGTGTGGGAGGTGGGACAAAGGAGGTATCAGGGGTATGAAGAGTGGAACTAGGGGCTCCATTGTAAACTAAAACAATGATAACTAACCTGAACAACAGTATACAAGGCATATTGACATTTGAGAGAGACATACAGCAAGGCATACAGTAATCACAGGTGTTGAATTGGGAGAGCTAGCTAAAACAGTAGTTGAGACAACAACAGCTAATCAGCTAGCACAACAACAGCAGGTAAAATGGCGTTGACTAGGCAGGGAGGGTCGGATTAACTACACACAGAGCCTGAGGGCGGCTGGGGCCGACAGATAAAACATAAACAAGCAGAATGGAGTACCGTGATTAATGGACAGTTGATGTGATGATTATAATGATGTGGTGTGTGAATAGGCTGCTGGTACGAGGAGATGATTAACAACAGGAACAAGTCCGTGGTGAGGAGCATGAGTTGGAATGCAGACGGCCAGAAGATTTGTATTGTTTACGAGGACGGGGCAGTCATTGTTGGATCTGTAGACGGTAAGTGCTCCTCTCTTTAACACGTCTGTCTGGACAGTTTGGTTCGTTTTCCCAAACAGAGATTAAGCCTATTCTTGGGCTAAGAAACACTTCCATAAAGAGGATGACCTAAGAATTGTTTTTCTAATTCATGCACTGGGTCCATCGGGTTATTTCAGTTTTAACAGTCAGAACAAGTTGTCATTGGATTGCTGTTGCTTTCTCACACCCATTGTATAATGGTAATGAGAAAAGCATCAGGACGAATATGGCACGTGGTTGTTTTATAATGGATGTGTTTGGTCTTTTTAGGTAACCGAATCTGGGGGAAAGAGCTCAAGGGAATTCAGCTCGCTCACGTGGCCTGGTCGCCAGATAGCAAGATCCTCCTTTTTGGGATGGCCAATGGGGAAATCCACATCTACGACAATCAGGGAAACTTCATTGTAAGTCTGGTAGCCTTTGAAAAAGATAGCAACACCCCAAAAGTAACGATGGATAGCGCTTTTTGTACACTTAGTAAAGGTGCACGTTTCAATCGTTTTAGAGTGTTTAATGCAACCCCACTTCTGAAGAGTGGATAACATAGTTCTAGGAGACTTCGAGATAATCATTATGTTGCAGATGAAGATGACGGTCAGCTGTCTGCATAACGTGACTGGAGCCATCAGTATCGCAGGGATCCACTGGTACGCAGGGTCAGAGGGCTACGTGGAGCCAGACTGCCCCTGCCTGGCCATCTGCTTCGATAACGGACGGTGTCAGGTCATGCGATACGAGGGTGATGAAAGTGAGTGAATTGGTTAAGAACTTTTGTGCAACAGCACAGTTTTAAAAAATATGGCAAATAGAAATCAAACTGGATGGACATCAGAAAAAGATGGGTGAGGTTGACGGTAGAGGAAGGACAAAATAGAACTATTGTAAAATAGATTGTGTTCATAAAATGTATATAGTATGTATAAGCTGGAAGTGGAAGCCTGGGTGTTGTTGTTCATTAGTTTGTTCCAATGGGTAGAAGGGTGGTTAAGTTAGTGGAAAATAATAAAGGAAAATATAATAAATAAGTAAAAAAATATATATTTATGTGTGTATGTACAGTTGAAGTCGGAAGTTTACATACACTTAGGTTGGAGTCATTAAAACTTGTTTTTCAACCGCTTCACAAATTTCTTGTTAACAAACTATAGTGTTGGCAAGTCGGTTAGGGCATCTACTTTGTGCATGACACAAGTCATTTTTCCAACAATTGTTTCACTTCTAATTCACTGTATCACAATTCCAGTGGATCAGAAGTTAACATACACTAAGTTGACTGTGTCTTTAAACAGCTTAGAAAATGATGTCATCTACAAAGTCAAGGTATTAGAGTGGCCATCACAAAGACCTGACCTCAATCCTATAGAAAATGTGTGGGCAGAACTGAAAAAGCTTGTGCGAGCAAGGAGGCCCGTATACCTAACTCATTTACACCAGCTCTGTCAGGAGGAATGGGTCAAAATTCACCCAACTTATTGTGGGAAGCTTGTGGAAGGCTACCCGAAACGTTTGACCCAAGTTAAACAATTTAAAGGCATTGCTACCAAATACTAATTGAGTGTATGTGAACCTCTGAGCCATTGAGAATGTGATGAAATAAATAAAAACTCAAATAGATCATTCTCTCTACTATTATTCTGACATTTCACATTCTGAAAATAAAGTGGTGATCCTAACTGACCTAAACCAGGGAATATTTACTAGGATTAAATGTCAGGAATTGTGAAACACCTTTAAACTCAGTTTATGTAAACTTCCGACTTCAACTGTACTACGTTAGTTACGTCATACTAGTTGAAATACATGTATGGTTTTAGAAACATTACAAAGCATGCTCATCCATTTCTTTGTAGTTTGTTGGTGTAATTTTTGCGTCCCCAAAAATGTTTGGGCTGGTAAAAAATCTGAGTGACTGGTAGGACTGTTTTCGCCAGCACAGACTGGAATGTGTTCCGGGATGAATCAGTCACCGGCTTCATTAATAAGTGAATTGATGACATTGTCCTCACAGTGACCTTACGTACATATCCCAATCAGAAGCCGTGGATTATATGCTACATCCGAACTGAGTTAAAGACTCGCTATCAAGGAGCGGGACAATGATGCGGACGCTTATAAAAAATCTCGCTGCGACCTCCGACAAATCATCAAACAGGAAAAGTGGCAATACAGGACTAAAGATGGAGTCCTACAACACCGGCTCTGATGCTTGTCAGATGTGGCAGGGCTTGCAAACTATCATGGATTACAAAGGAAACCCCTGCCGTGAGCTGCTCAGCGACACAAGCCTACCAGACAAGCTAAATACCTTCTATGCTCACTTCACACTGAACCATGCATGAAAGCACCAGTTGTTCCGGACAACTGTGTGATCTCGTTCGCCATAGCCGATGTGAGCAAGACGTTTAAACAGGTTAACATTCATAAAAACGCAGGGCCAGACGGATTACCATGACGCGCGCGCTGACCAGCTGGCAAGTGTCTTCACTGACATTTTTCAATCTCTCCCTGACCCAGTCTGTAATATCTACATCTTTCAAGCAGACCACCATAGTCCCTATGCCCAAGAACGCCAAGGTAGCCTGTCTAAATCGCCCCGTAGTACTCACATCTGTAGCCATGAAATGCTTTGAAAGGCTGGTCATGGCTCACATCAACACCATCATCCCAGACACCCTGGATCCACTAAAATTAGCATAACGCCCCAACAAGACACTATCTCTATTGCACTCCACACTGCCTTCTCCCACCTGGATAAGAGGAACATCTATGTGAGAATGCTGTTCATTGACTATAGCTCAGCGTTCAACACTATAGTGCCCTCCAAGCTTATCACTAAGCTCAGGACCCTGGGACCAAATAGCTACCTGCAACTGGATCCTGGAATTCCTGATGGGCCGCCCCCAGGTGGTGTGGGTAAACAACGACACATCCGCCACCCTGACTGTCAACACGGGGCCTCTTAGGGGTGTGTGCTTAGTCCCCTCCTGTACTCCCTGTTCACCCTCGACTGCATGTATAAGCGAATATGTACGACTCCCAACACCATCATTAAGTTCGCTGATGACATGACGGTGGTAGTCCTGATCCCTGACGACGATGAGACAGGCTATAGGGAGGAGGTCAGTGGTACATGGCATTGTGGTGCCAGGACAAAAACCTCTCCCTCAACGTCAGCAAGACAAAGGAGCTGATCATGGACTACAGTAAACGGAGGGCTGAGCACACCCCCATCCACATCGAGAAAGCCGTAGTAGAGCGGTTTGAGAACTTTCAGTTCCACATCATTAAGGAATCAACATGGTCCACACACACCAACACAGTCGTGAAGAAGAAGGCACGACAACGCCTCTTCCCCCTCAGGAGGCTGAAAAGATGGGGTGGAATGGGGAGTTAGAAAGGGGTGAGGGGAATGGGGAGTTAGAAAGGGAATGGGGGTGAGGGGAATGGGGGTGAGGGGAATGGGGAGTTAGAAAGGGGAATGGGGGTGAGGGGAATGGGGAGTTAGAAAGGGGAATGGGGAGGGGTGGAATGGGGAATGGGGAGGGGTGGAATGGGGAGTTAGAAAGGGGAATGGGGGTGAGGGGAATGGGGGTGAGGGGAATGGGGAGTTAGAAAGGGGAATGGGGGTGAGGGAATGGGGAGTTAGAAAGGGGAATGGGGAGGGGTGGAATGGGGAATGGGGAGATGGGGAATGGGGAGGGGTGGAATGGGGAGTTAGAAAGGGGAATGGGGGTGAGGGGAAGGGGGGGGAGGGAATGGGGAGTTAGAAAGGGGAATGGGGGTGAGGGAATGCGGAGTTAGAAAGGGGAATGGGGGTGAGGGAAATGGGGAGTTAGAAACGGGAATGGGGAGGGGTGTAATGGGGAATGGGGAGGGGTGGAATGGGGAGTTAGAAAGGGGAATGGGGAGTTAGAAAGGGGAATGGGGAGTTAGAAAGGTGTGAGGGGAATATTGAGGGGTTGAATGGGGATGAGGGGGTGGGATGGGGAGTTGGAATATTGTGGGGGTGGAATGCGGAGTTAGAAAGGGGTGAGGCGAATGGGGAGCGAGCTGAATGCGGCGGGAGAAAATGGAGTTTTGTAGAGATTGCAGAATCCTTGACAGTTAAATGTCGGCTGTAATGACTTATTGACAAATTATGCCAGAACCTCAAGGTTTAAACTGTAAAAGAGATATTTACATGTTTTCATTTTAACATCATTCCAATCAGTTTTTCCTGCTGGGTGGAAACCCCTGGCTAAGGTTGGTTACACTTGAGTAAGTTTGGGGTAATATCGTGATAATGACAATGAAGGTCCTTGCTCCACCGCCAATTCCCCTTCCTTGTAAACCCTTTCTCCTGACCATCTCCAGGCCCAGTGTTCATAGACACACTGATGAACGTGGCCAGTATCCAGTGGAACCAGTGTGGCAGCGTGCTGGCTGTGGCAGGCTCCCTGAGGGGCATGGAGAAAGAGGTCAACGTGGTGCAGTTCTACACCCCATTCGGAGAGGTGAGAGAGCCAGGACATCCCAGACGCCAACCTCTCATAGCATAGCTTTCAGATGTTCCCTGGCAATGTGGAAAATTGCAGGCAAATATGACTTGTTTTTAGTTTAAGTCAACCGGCTTTCTGAGGTAGACTGAATGATACTAACCCCCCCAAAATTAAGTTTGTGTAAATAAAAAGTTATTTAATAAGTTGTATGAATACAAAGTTGTGGCAGATCGGCATTGATGTCAAAAGGATTCTATGTGACTCCAGTTGCGTAGATCTCCAATTATGATTCGGCCTCTACAGAGTACACAATATTGTCATTAGGCTATATGGCATTTGACCAAAGCAATTTTTACTCCCTTTTGCATAGCATTTGCGAACTTTGAAGGTACCTGGCAAGCAGATGACAGAAGTTGCTTGGGAAGGGGGAGGACTGAGGATTGGACTGGCTGTTGACTCCTACATTTACTTTGCCAACATAAGGCCCGATTACAAGGTAAAACAATCATCTGGGGAATAATCGGCTCTGCTTGAAGGTAAACAGGGTTTCTTGTACTTTGGTTAAATTCTCTGTGTTTAAAAACTGTTAACACAAGCCGTTTGTAAATGGAGATCAATTAAAATGATTTTAGTGTGAGAGGTAGGCCATTTAGGGTCTTATAAAATCTGCGATGCAGACGGAATCACGGAATACAGACATTAAAACAGAATTCAACAGTTACAACAGTTTGATGCTTAGCACACATAGTGTGGCTGTTTAAAACATTTATTAAACTTATTGCAACATTTGATTTAAGTTTCTCACAATACATGAACAGAATGCATCAGTGATTTAGTATTTGATACCATTGAGGAAGCAACGTCATGCCATGAGAATGCTATCTAACGATAATGTCTTCTGGTAGATGGAAAGGCTTTCTTGAAAACCTTCTCAATTAAATGTTAACCACAAAAAAAAAAGCCTTCTTGTCAGAATCATATCATGATTATATGCATCAATCCGGTAGGCATTTACAGGAACACCTCTAGCCAAACACAACAGTCTACACACAGAATGATAGAGAAATGCCCTTATGCCACACAGACGGAAATGGGAAATATTGTATTAGGTTTAGCTTTTTAAGCCAATAGTTGCTAACCAGGGGTGGGATAATGTCAATGTTGTGTTGATTAGATAGTAGCTGAGAGCTTGCGGAGTCTTGATACTTTTGAGATGTATTTATGACAGTTTGCGGTAGAACAAGTGAAAATTGCATGCACTTTCAGAATTGTTTGGGGAGCTACTCATAGGTGGTCTGCGAGCTACTGGTAGCTATCGACCTGTTAGAGACCCCTGAGTTAAAGATACTAACAAAATGAACACTAGCAGAGATGACACAGCTCTGTTGTAACCAGTACTTACTGTACCTACTGTAGTATTCTTTTAAAAATGCTTTCTGTCCAGTAGCAGTGCATGGGTACAATCACTGGGGAAGCCAAGCCATATTGCAACTTGTGATGTGATAATTGTGTTGTTTGCTCTGTAACCCGTTCGTTAATACGCCACCGTGATATACAATAAGGCAGAATAAATCCAACCACACAATACATTTGTTTCATCACAAAACCGGAGAGTCCGGTGAAGTCCACAAAGCAACTATAGCATTTAACAAATAGTTGCATGATCTGCAGCATGGGCAAGCAAGTTAATGTTCCCGTTAAACAGCTGATTTACAACCCCAGAGAGTTATTGCAAGTCAGCACAAAGACAACAGGAGCACTACCTCCAGCACCGTTTCAACTTCAAACATTATTATGTTTTTTAATCCTTTATTTAACCTTTATTTAACTAGGCAAGTCAGTTAAGAACAAATTCTTATTTACAATAACGGCCTACCGGGGAACAGTGGACTAACTGCCTTGTTCAGGGGCAGAACGACAGATTTTTGCCTTGTCTGCTCGGTTACCTTTCGGTTACTGGCCCAATGCTATAACCACTAGGCTACCTGCTGCCCCAGGTTAAAGAGTGACTGCCTTTAGAAAGCAACGAATCCCTTTGAAAATGGGCTATGTGGCATCGATATGAGTCAGGAAAAAGTTATTCTAGTTGACAAAATTGACTACAGAGTGTAAATAGGATAATTTAGGTCATAAAGTCAGTCTCGTCTAAACTCATCTGTCTCTGTCGTACAGTACTACATGCTTTTACTTTTGGTTGTGATAGGCTCCCTGGATAAAATGCCTACTAGCCTAGCTTCCTCTCATGGGAAACAATGAACCAGCTAAGTTAGCTAGCTAGTTAACGTGGGTCTACTAGGCTACACATTGAACTTCAATCGTCTCAGGCTGGTGGCACAATATATTCATTTATAGTTAGATCAGAATCACCTTTATAATCATTGGCCTGTATGGAGAATTAAGTCCAAATCGCCATCTCCGTACATGGTTTAGGAAAGGGACGATTTAGCTAGCTAGCTACTGCAGGACATCAACACAAGCACACCAGAAACAATTACGTTTTGCTTTTCATGTGATTTGGTTGGTGTAGTGGTTAAATTGTCCAATACAATTTCCATTCTGATCCTTTAGCCACAATGGAGAGTGGTGAAATGTTTGTCTTGACGCAGACATATCCAATGTCCAGAGTTTGATTCAAGTTGAAAATAATAATACATCTTATCTGTTGTTCTTCTGGATGAAAAACATTTATAGACTTCTACCAAAACATATTCTGAAACTAAAGAAACAAACAGCATGGTAAACATGGTGTTGTATGGTTCAAAGGCTGTGCTGCCATGCCAGTCACTCCCAGTAGGCCTTGGAGCAGGTAACTGTATTCTCCATTGGCCAGACGAGGGGGAACACAGACTTGACAGGGGATCAATGGCAAACACACAAACAACAGGAATGCATCATGAATTTATGATCACAATATGATCTATTTGGCTCCTACAGTTGGTGTGACTCCAAATCCAAAATGGCCTCCATCGGGGGTGTTTTGCAGCACCAGGACTAACCACAGTTGAGCTAATAGGCTAATTGTTTATTTATTTCAATGTTAAGGGAGGTCAAATGCTTTCTGGCATCAATCAAATGTGACGATGGCAACATGTCATGTTCTTTTTGTCCAGACAGCATCAGATTCATGGTCTACACATACTGAGACAGAGAGGTGCTGTTTCACTGTCCAGACAGCATCAGATTCATGGTCTACATATACTGAGACAGACAGCATCAGATACATGGTCTACACATACTGAGACCGAGAGGTGCTGTTTCAATGTCCAGACAGCATCAGATTCATGGTCTACACATACTGAGACAGACAGCATCAGATACATGGTCTACACATACTGAGACAGAGAGGTGCTGTTTCAATGTCCAGACAGCATCAGATTCATGGTCTACACATACTGAGACAGAGAGGTGCTGTTTCAATGTCCAGACAGCATCAGATACATGGTCTACTCATACTGAGACAGAGAGGTGCTGTTTCACTGTCCAGACAGCATCAGATTCATGGTCTACACATACTGAGACAGAGAGGTGCTGTTTCACTGTCCAGACAGCATCAGATACATGGTCTATACATACTGAGACAGCATCAGATACATGGTCTACACATACTGAGACAGAGAGGTGCTGGTTCACTGTCCAGACAGCATCAGATTCATGGTCTACACATACTGAGACAGAGAGGTGCTGTTTCACTGTCCAGACAGCATCAGATACATGGTCTACTCATACTGAGACAGAGAGGTGCTGTTTCAATGTCCAGACAGCATCAGATACATGGTCTACACATACTGAGACAGCATCAGATACATGGTCTACACATACTGAGACAGAGAGGTGCTGTTTCAATGTCCAGACAGCATCAGATACATGGTCTACACATACTGAGACAGAGAGGTGCTGTTTCACTGTCCAGACAGCATCAGATTTATGGTCTATACATACTGAGACAGAGAGGTGCTGTTTCCTTCTCTTGTATGATTTCTACTGTGAGATACTGTAAATTCAGCAAAGTAATGAAAACACAGAAAGACGAAAGATCATTTAAAAAAAAAATATATATATATATATATATTTGTTTTATTGGTCAAGTATTTGGGGAAAGCCTAGCTTCCATTGGCATTCATGAATACACACCAGTGATTTACTCTCCATCTCATCTCTCTCTGTCTCTGTTTTTCTCTGTCAACAGTGGGGCTACTGCTCCAACACGGTGGTGTATGCCTATACCAAGCCTGACCGGCTGGAGTACTGTGTGGTGTTCTGGGACACCAAGAACAACGAGAAGTTTGTCAAGTACGTCAAGAGCCTCATGTCCATCACCACGTCCGGAGACTTCTGCATCCTGGCCACCAAGGCAGATGACACACACCCACAGGTACACACACTGTCTGGTACACACACACTGATACAGGTACACACACTGGTACACACACCGTCTGGTACACACGCACTGGTACAGGTACACACACAGAAGTACGTACACTGGTACACACACTAGTACTGGTACACACGCACACACCCAGGTACACACACTTGTACACACACTGTCTGATACACACACTAGTACTAGTACACACACACACCCAGGTACACACACTGGAACACGCACTGGTACTGGTACACACACACACACATCCACAGGTACACACACTGTCTGACACACACACACTGGTACATACACAGGTACACACTGGTACAGGGCTCCCGAGTGGCACAGTGGTCTAAGGCACTGCATCTCAGTGCCAGAGGCGTCACTACAGACACCCTGGTTCGAATCCAGGCTGTATTACAACCGGGCCATGATTGGGAGTCCCATAAGGCGGCGCACAATTGGCCCAGCGTCGTCTGGGTTTGGCCGGAGTAGACCGTCATTGTAAATAAGATTTTTTTTTCTTAATTGACTTGCCTTGTTAAAATAAAAGTTACACATACACATCTACACACACCGACACAGGCAGAAGGACTGGCAGCCTCACCGGGTCGCTATGCACGAACTTACAACTATGTTGAATGGAATCAAGACGACATTTACAAAGGGAGTAGTTGTTGATATAGGAGAGGCCGAATACTTGACTTGAATGACCCGTCATAATGAACTTGGCTTGACCAAACATCCACATTATTATGTTCAAACCGTTTAACAGTTCCAAGTAAAGTGTTACTCAAATCTGACAAGCAGTAAGAGAAAGTAGAAATTGGAAGTACTGTAAGAAACAACTTGTAGCTTGATCAGTCTCATGTCAGTATCTCTCTGCGTGTCATGCCTTCTCTTGTTTTCAAATTCATTGCCACAAAGGAGGATGCTGACGTAGAGTCGGGAAATAATGCCATGGTAACGTACACCCTCTAAATATGACCCTGTGTGGTAATGTACACCCTCTAAATATGACCCTGTGTGGTAATGTACACCCTCTAAATATGACCCTGTGTGGTAATGTACACCCTCTAAATATGACCCAGTATGTCAATGTCCACCCTCTAAATATAACCCTGGATGGTAATGTAAATCCCTCTAAATATGACCCTGTGTGGTAATGTAAATCTCTCTAAATATAACCCTGTGTGGTAATGTAAATCCCTCTAAATATAACCCTGGATGGTAATGTAAATCCCTCTAAATATGACCCTGTGTGGTAATGTAAATCGCTCTAAATATAACACTGTGTGGTAATGTAAATCCCTCTAAATATAACCCTGGATGGTAATGTAAATCCCTGTAAATATAACCCTGTGTGGTAATGTAAATCCCTCTAAATATGACCCTGTGTGGTAATGTAAATCCCTCTAAATATAACCCTGGATGGTAATGTAAATCCCTCTAAATATAACCCTGTGTGGTAATGTAAATCCCTCTAAATATGACCCTGTGTGGTAATGTAAATCCCTCTAAATATAACCCTGGATGGTAATGTAAATCCCTCTAAATATAACCCTGGATCGTAATGTAAATCCCTCTAAATATAACCCTGGATGGTAATGTAAATCCCTCTAAATATAACCCTGGATGGTAATGTAAATCCCTCTATACATGACCCTGTGTGGTAATGTAAATCCCTCTAAATATAACCCTGTGTGGTAATGTAAATCCATCTAAATATAACCCTAGATGGTAATGTAAATCCCTCTAAATATAACCCTGGATGGTAATGTAAATCCCTCTAAATATGACCCTGTATGTCAATGTCCACCCTCTAAATATAACCCTGGATGGTAATGTAAATTCCTCTAAATATGACCCTGTGTGGTAATGTAAATCCCTCTAAATATAACCCTGGATGGTAATGTAAATCCCTCTAAATATGACCCTGGATGGTAATGCAAATCCCTCTAAATATAACCCTGGATGGTAATGTAAATCCCTCTAAATATAACCATGGATGGTAATGTAAATCCCTCTATACATGACCCGGTGTGGTAATGTAAATCCCTCTAAATATAACCCTGTGTGGTAATGTAAACCCCTCTAAATATGACCCTGTATGGTAAAATACACCCTCTAAATATAACCCTGTGTGGTAATGTAAATCCCTCTAAATATAACCCTGTGTGGTAATGTAAACCCTCTAAATATGACCCTGTATGGTAAAATACACCCTCTAAATATAACCCTGTGTGGTAATGTAAATCCCTCTAAATATAACCCTGTGTGGAAATGTAAATCCATCTAAATATAACCCTGGATGGTAATGTAAATCCATCTAAATATAACCCTGGATTACCACACAGGGTCATATTTATGTAAATCCCTCTAAATATAACCCTGGTAATGTACACCCTCTAAATATAACCCTGGATATTAATGTAAATCCCTCTAAATATTACCATGTATGGTAAAATACACCCTCTGAATTTGACCATATATGATGGAGGTGATTGAGTTTTGAATGACTGTTGAAGAAATGAATGACTTTGTCTTGTTTTCCAGTATGTGCTGGTTCTCTGTAACTCCATTGGGACCCCACTGGATTCAAAATACATTGACATTGGTGAGTGATTTTTAGAAAGATGAGAGAATATTATGTTTAAAGCAGGTTTTAATAAACTGGAACAGTTTATTGTTTCACAATGTATCAACGATAGTTTCATTCAATTTCCCTAATAATACTTCAAAAGTGTAGACGTCAGAAATGTCAAGAAGTGCACATCAGTGGAGAAACACCCTGCCGTTTTGGACAATGCGAATACTTTAAACTCTTTGGCAGGTTTTGTACCAGATTCCTCTGGAATGAGAAAGCCCGGCACTTCCTACCGCTGATCTGTCACCCAGTTTCAAAGAGCTGCTGTCTCGTCTGGGGTTCTACCCGCCAACAATCCTTCCCTTTCATGGGCTTGTTCATGACATACACCCTGAAGATTCCCCCCATCTATAGGTCTCCTACACATTCTGTAATATTCCTTCTGCCCACGTTGCAAGCCAAGTCTGTGCTACTGGCCAAACGTTTACCCAAGACCATAGCGCAGGCAGTTCAAAGTCTGTCACCTGAGAGGGCTGGGAGAGCCTCAAAGAGATCCAAGTGTCAGAGCATGCTGAATCAACAGTAAAGAATGTATACTTCCTCTTTGTGGTGAATCTTCCTCACTGTGACCTGAGGAGACCTCTTCGTGGGCCTGGAGCGTTGCATTGAAAGAATGTGCCTGTCACTATTTTTGTTTCTGGAAATTATAATGTTTATTTATATAAATTGTTTATTTAGTCAGAATATTATTTTAGCTGTGAAGTTTTTCACTGATTTTTATGAATGATATAATTACATTTTTGGTTTCTGTTGCTACGTTTAGCTCCGGTGTGTCCCACTGAACACGACCCTTGGTTACAGATTTTGATTGAATTTAGGATCCTTAGTTTACTGAAATAACCTTGGACCATGTCACCTCGGACAGATCCTCTGTTCGTGACCATGACTAAGACCCATGTGATCGCTGCGTCCAAGGAGGCTTTCTACACCTGGCAGTACCGCGTGGCCAAGAAACTAACTGCCATGGAGATCAACCAGGTGTCCAGGACCAGGAAGGAAGGTAGGGAGAGGTGAGTGCTGCCGGTACCGGGCCTGTTCAGAGGATAGAATAGGGAATCATGTCAACTCTATTCATTCCGTTTCTATCCAGAAAGTTCAGGTGGCAAGGTTCAGGCACCTTGCACAAGAGCAACAAACCAGATTAAAGATCTTCTGTCATTTATGAGAATATATCCTGAATGAAACCAAATAAACTGAACGGAACCACCCCTCGACATGACGTTATTCTAAACTGTTGATTTGGCCCGTGGCACTAATATCATGAAACAAGTGAGTTTTGCAGATTTTTAAGGGGGTTAGAAGATGTTTAAGACTAAAACCAATCAATAAAATGTATTTATAAAGCCCTTCGTACATCAGCTGATGTCACAAAATGCTATTACAGAAACCCAGCCTAAAACCCCAAACAGCATGCAATGCAGGTGTAGAAAATCACTTTATTTGTGAATTGTACAACCAAAATTGGACTTCTGCTTAATCCCAACCCCTCTAAGAAAGACACATACAGTGACTTGCGAACATATTCACCCCCCTTGGCATTTTTCCTATTTTGTTGCTTTACAACCTGGAATTAAAATATATTTTTTTATGGGTTTTTATCATTTGATTTACACAACATGATTCACACAATAAGCTTGGCACATCTAGCCACTTGGATTTTTGCGCATTCTTCAAGGCAAAACTGCTCCAGCTCCTTCAAGTTGGATGGGTTCCGCTGGTGTACAGCAATCTTTAAGTCATACCACAGATTCTCAATTGGATTGAGGTCTGGGCTTTGACTAGGTCTATCAAAACATTTAAATGTTTCCCCTTAAACAACTCGAATGATGCTTTAGCAGTGTGCTAGGGGCATTATCCTGCTGGAAGGTGAACCGTCTCTGTCTCAAATCTCTGGAAGACTGAAACAGGTTTCCCTCAAGATTTTCCATGTATTTAGTGCCATCCTTCAATCCTGACCAGTTTCCCAGTCCCTGTCGATGGAAAAACATCCCCATAACATGTTGCTGCCATGCTTCACTGTGGGATAGTGTTATCGGGGTGATGAGGTGTTGAGTTTGCGCCAGACATAGCGTTTTCATTGATGGCCAAAAAGCTCAATTTTGGTCTCACTTGACCAGAGTACCTTGTACCATATGTTTGGGGTGTCTCCCACATGCCTTTTGGTGAACACCAAATGTGTTTGCTTATTTTTTTTTTTAAGCAATGGCTTTTTTCTGGCCACTCTTCTGTAAAGCCCAGCTCTGTGGAGTGTAGTGTTTAAAGTGGTCCTATGGACAGATACTCCAATCTCCGTTGTGGAGCTTTGCAGCTCCTTCAGGGTTATCTTTGGTCTCTTTGTTGCCTCTCTGATTAACACTCTCCTTGCCTGGTCTGTGAGTTTTGGTGGGCAGGTTTGTTGTGGTGCCATATTCTTTCAATTTTTTAATAATGGATTTAATGGTGCTCCGTGGGATGTTCAACGTTTCTGATATTTTTTTATATCCCAACCCTGGTCTGTACTTCTCCACAACTTTGTCCCTGACCTGTTTGGAGAGCTCCTTGGTCTTCATGGTGCCGCTTGCTTGGTGGTGCCGCTTGCTTGGTGGTGCCGCTTGCTTGGTGGTGCCCCTTGCTTAGTGGTGCCCCTTGCTTAGTGGTGCCCCTTGCTTAGTGGTGTTGCAGACTCTGGGGCATTTCAGAACAGGTGTATATATACTGAGATCATGTGACAGATCATGTGACACTTAGATTGCACACAGATGGACTTTATTTAACTAATTATGTGACTTCGGAAGGTAATTGGTTGCAACAGATCTTATTTAGGGGCTTTTTCATTTTTTTTTATTTAAACAAGTAATTTTTTCCATTTCACTTCATCACTTTGGACTATTTTGTGGATGTCCAGTACATGAAATCCAAATAAAAATACATTTAAATTACAGGTTGTAATGCAACAAAATAGGAAAAACACCAAGGGGGATGAAGTTGGAGTGGAGGACTGCCGGATTGTGCACTCATGGAGAACTTGTTGTGGAGGTTAAGTGCCTTTGCATGGCAGGCAGTGGCATCATGGATTGCCAGCTCACTTCCCGACAGATTTTTCTGGTCAGACCCCGGGATTCGAACTGGTAACCCTCCGGTTGCTGGCTCGCCTCTCTAACCGCTAGGCTACCTGCCACCCTAGTCTCTGGCTTGTTTGATCCTGTGCAAGGTGTTGACATTGAAATGAAAAATGTCCATTCATCTGCCTGAACCAGTAGACAGCGGGTTGAACAGTGAGTCAGTGATACTGACCTCAGACAGACAGGCAAGAGTAGGGCCTACTGTCCTGCCAGGGATGTTCCTGTCTGCATGCCAACACATCAGCTTGAAGGAAAGTCTAATATGCTCTCGCTCTGTCTCTCTCTCTTGCTGTCTGTCTCTGCCCACCCAACGCCCTCTCTCTCTACACCACTATCTTTCTGAACCCGCCCCACCCATTTCTGTCTGTCTGTCCGTCCGTCCGTCCGTCCAAAAGACAGACAGAGAGACAGACAGACAGAGAGACAGACAGACAGAGAGACAGACAGACAGACAGACAGACAGACAGACAGACAGACAGACAGACAGACAGACAGAGATCGGGACGGTCAAAGAGTCAGACAGACAGTGAGAGAAAGAGAGAAACAGCCAGACAGAAATGGGTGGGGCGGGTTCAGGAAGATATAGTGGTGCAGAGAGAGATGGGAGAGAGGGCGTTGGGTGGGCAGAGACAGACAGCAAGAGAGAGAGGGAGAGAGAGCATATTAGACTTTCCTTCAAGCTGATATCAGGAAGATATTTCTCTCTCTCCCTGTCGGTCTCTCTCTTTCTCGACATGTCTGTCTGTCAATTAAATTCAAGGGGCTTTATTGGCATGGAAACATATGTTAACATTGCCAAAGCAAGTGAAGGAGATAATATGCAAAAGTGAAATAAACAATGAACGGTGAACATTACACTCACAGAAGTTACAAAATAATAAAGACATTACAAGTGTCATATTTTATATATATATATACACAAAAGGGATATATAAGTACAAAAGGGACAATAAATAAACATATTTGTTGTATTTACAATGGTGCTTGTCCTTCACTGGTTGTACCTTTTCTTGTGGCAACAGGTCACAAATCTTGCTGCTGTGATGGCACACTGTGGTATTTCACCCAGTAGATATGGGAGTTTATCAAAATTGGGTTAGTTTTCAAGTTCTTTGTGGATCTGTGTAATTTGAAGGAAATATGTGTCTCTGATATAGTCATACATTTGGCAGGAGGTTAGGAAGTGCAGCTCAGTTTTCACCTCAGGTCTGCCTACTGCAGCCTTTCTCAATAGCAAGGCTATGCTCTTTGAGTCTGTACATAGTCAAAGCTTTCCTTAAGTTTGGGTCAGTCACAATGGTTGGGTATTCTGCCACTGTGTACTCTCTGTTTAGGGCCAAATAGGATTCTAGTTTGCTCAGTTTTTTTTGTTAATTCTTTCCAATGTGTCAAGTAATTATCTTTTTGTTTTCTCATGATTTGGTTGGGTCTAATTGTGTTGCTGTCCTGGGGCTCTGTGGGTCTGTTTGTGTTTGTGAACAGAGCCCCAGGACCAGCTTGCTTAGGTGACTCTTCTCCAGGTTCATCTCTCTGTAGGTGATGGCTTTGTTATGGAGCGTTTGGGAATCACTTCTTTTTAGGTGGTTGTGGAATTTGGCTGACTTTTTTCTGGATTTTGATAATTAGCGGGTATCGGCCTAATTCTGCTCTACATGCATTATTTGGGGTTTTACGTTGTACGCAGAGGATATTTTTGCATGCAGAGTCTCAATTTGGTGTTTGTCCTATTTTGTGAATTCTTGGTTGGTGAGCGCACCCCAGACCTTACAACCATAAAGGACAATGGGTTCTATAACGGATTCAAGTATTTTTTGCCAGATCCTAATTGGCATGTTCAATTTTATGTTACTTTTGATGGCATAGAATGCCCTTCTTGCCTCTCAGATTGTTCACAGCTATGTGGAAGTTACCTGTAGCGCTGATGTTTAAGCCAAGGTATTGTATAGTTTTTTGTGTGCTCCAGGGAAACGGTGTCTAGATGGAATTTGTACTTGTGGTCCTGGCGACTGGACTTGTTTTGGAACACCATTATTTTGGTCTTACTGAGATTCACTGTCAGGGCCCAGGTCTGGCAGGGCCCAGGTCTGTCAGGGCCCACGTCTGGCAGAATCTGTGCAGAAGATCTAGCTGCTGCTGTAGGCCCTCCTTGGTTGGTGACAGAAGCACCAGATCATCAGCAAACAATAGACATTTCACTTCAGATTCTAGCAGGTTGAGGCCGGGTGGTGCAGACTGTTCTAGTGCCCTCGCCAATTTGTTGATATATATGTTGAAGAGGGTGGGGCTTAAGCTGCATCCCTGTCTCACCCCATGGCCCTGGTGGATTTTTTTTGTTTTTGTTGCCCATTTTAACCTCACACGGCTTTTATAATGTCGTATGTTTTACCCCCAACACCACTTTCCATCAATTTGTATAGCAGACCCTCATGCCTAATTGAGTCGAAGTCTTTTTTGATATCAACCAAGCATGAGAAGACTTTGCCTTTGTTTTGGTTTGTTTGTTTGTTAATTAGGGTGTGCAGGGTGAATACGTGGTCTGTCGTACGATAATTTGTTAAAAAGCCAATTTGACATTTGTTCAGTACATTGTTTTCACTGAGGAAATAATATTTGTCTGCTGTTAATGTTAATACAGGGGATTTTCTCCGTCTCTCTCTGTAGGGTTTATCATATTGATGATAGTCCATCTGGGACCACTGAGGGCCCCCTGGACTTTGCCAAGGCCTTCACTGTGAGTTGCATTTTTTTAGAAGCACACAAACACCCACTTTGTTAACACAAGCTGAATATGTCACCCTCGGTTACAATGCCTGTTAAAACTCCCAAGATAGAGCTATCAAAAATACATTCAATAAAGTTGCATGGAAATCGTTAATTCTTAACCCATTGCCTCATATATTTTCCTTTTCTGTTTTAGGCAACACGAGACCCCATTTGTTGCATCACAGCAACAGACAAGACACTGATTGTGGTAGGTATTTATCTCAGGATTTTAATTGAGTATTAAGTTTATCAGTCTATCAATGATCAGAAAAGTCCAGTTTGGAAATGTTTATTTTTTTTTACCGTGTTTGTCTGTTTGTGATCAAAGGGCCGTGAGTCTGGTACCATCCACAAATACAGCCTCCCTAACGTTGCTCTGGTGCAGAAATACTCCTTGAACTGCCGGGCCTACCAGCTCTCACTCAACTGTACCTCCAGGTCAGGACTGTTGGCTGGTTACTGTAATATTACACCATACGTGGTGTTTCAGTAGCAGATCTTGATAAGAGTTTATAACAACGAAGCGTATTGCTTGCAGTACAGAAGTACAACCGACAGAGCATTGCTATGAACCATATGAAAAGTTATTGCCTGGTTCAAAAGCTGTTTGGTGAACTTCATGCAAGAAACAAAGTGACGTTGTTTTTTAAAAATTATTGTAAAATCTTGTATTGATAAAAACCCATGTTTTTCTTTAGCCGCCTGGCGATTATTGATATTGCGGGAGTGCTGACGTTTTTGGACCTGGAGGTGCGTTCGTCTTCGGATGATGGCTCTGGAAGCCAGGCGGGGACAGGCGACCCCTCCAAGTTTGAGCGTAAGGACGTCTGGGACATGCTGTGGGCCAATGACAACCCTGATCTGTTTGCCATGATGGAAAAGACCAGGATGTACGTGTTCAGGAACCTGGACCCAGAGGTGTGTCCCTCTGACATACAGTACCAGTCAAAAGTTTGGACACACCTACTCATTCCAGGGTTTTTCTTTATTGTTGCTATTTTCTACATTTGTAGAAGACATCAAAACTATGAAATAACTCATATGGAATCATGTAGTAACCAAAAAAGTGTTAAACAAATCAAAATATATTTGTCAAAATAGCCACCCTTTGTCTTGATGAAAGCTTTGCACACTCTTGGCATTCATTGAAGGAGTTCCCACATAGGCTGAGCACTTGTTGGCTGCTTTTCCTTCACTCTGCTGTGTTTTGTTTTTTTGACATACAATTTCTCATGATTTTAATATTCCATATTAAATCAGGAACCCATTCAAACGTCTGGATACATTTGCAACTTTGAAGACCTGGAAATCAAATCGGTCCTGCTAGATGAAATCATGAAGGTAACCTTCTTTTCTTCATATGCAAAAGTCACACTTTCCGTAATACCTGGTAATATGACAGCAAACAAAGTTAGGCAGTTAGCTGTACGGGAACAGATGTTTACTATTGCTATTGGAATACAGTGCCTTGCGAAAGTATTCGCCCCCCTTGAACTTTGCGACCTTTTGCCACATTTCAGGCTTCAAACATAAAGATATACATTTTTATTTTTTTGTGAAGAATCAACAAGTGGGACAAAATCATGAAGTGGAACGACATTTATTGGATATTTCAAACTTTAACAAATCAAAAACTGAAAAATTGGGCATGCAAAATTATTCAGCCCCTTTACTTTCAGTGCAGCAAACTCTCTCCAGAAGTTCAGTGAGGATTTCTGAATGCTCCAATGTTGACCTAAATGACTAATGATAAATACAATCCACCTGTGTGTAATCAAGTCTCCGTATGAATGCACCTGCACTGTGATAGTCTCAGAGGTCCGTTAAAAGCGCAGAGAGCATCATGAAGAACAAGGAACACACCAGGCAGGTCCGAGATACTGTTGTGAAGAAGTTTAAAGCCGGATTTGGATACAAAAAGATTTCCCAAGCTTAAAACATCCCAAGGAGCACTGTGCAAGCGATAATATTGAAATGGAAGGAGTATCAGACCACTGCAAATCTACCAAGACCTGGCCGTCCCTCTAAACAATCAGCTCATACAAGGAGAAGACTGATCAGAGATGCAGCCAAGAGGCCCATGATCACTCTGGATGAACTGCAGAGATCTACAGCTGAGGTGGGAGACTCTGTCCATAGGACAACAATCAGTCGTATATTGCACAAATCTGGCCTTTATGGAAGAGTGGCAAGAAGAAAGCCATTTCTTAACCTCTTGCTCCTACCTGGCACGCAGGCGTCCCATCTAGAGCTCTGGACATGCAAATGCGCTACGCTAAATGCTAATAGTATTAGTTAAAACTCAAACGTTCATTAAAATACACATGCAGGGTATTGAATTAAAGCTACACTCGTTGTGAATCAGATTTTAAAAATGCTTTTCGGCAAAAGCATGAGAAGCTATTATCTGATAGCATGTAACACCCCAAAAGACCCGCAGGGGACGTAAACAAAATAATTAGCATAGTCGTCGCTACACAAACCGCACAAATAAAATATAAAACATTCATTACCTTTGACCATCTTCTTTGTTGGCACTCCTAGATGTCCCATAATCACTATTGGGTATTTTTTCGATTAAATCGGTCCATATATAGCCTAGATATCGATCTATGAAGACTGTGTGATAAACGGAAAAAAATAGTGTTTCATAACGTAACGTCATTTTTTTTATATTCAAAAAGTCGACGATAAACTTTCACAAAACACTTCGAAATACTTTTGTAATGCAACTTTAGGTATTAGTACACGTTAATAAGCGATACAATTCATCAGGAGACGATGTCAATTCTATAGGTGTCCGTCTCGAAAAAATGTCTGGAGAGAGCTCGACCAAAACATCCGGTCGGAGACCGGAGGGAATCGGTTCCCTTGATTCGGTATGACCAAGAATCAAAGCTGAATCAAATGACAAGACTCTAGACAACGTGTGGAAGCTGTAGGCACTGCAACCTCGGCCTCATTTAATTCGGTTCACTTTGAACCATTCCTTGAAGTCGCGCATGGATATTTATTTCCATTTTCAGTGATCAGATTTTCCTGCACTTTTCGATGAAACGCACGTTCTGTTATAGTCACAGCTGTGATTTAACCAGTTTTATAAACGTCTGAGTGTTTTCTATCCACACATACTAATCATATGCATATACTATATTCCTGGCCTGAGTAGCAGGGCGCTGAAATGTTGCGCTATTTATAACAGAATGTTTGAAAAAGTAGAGGGTCGACTTAACAGGTTAAAGATATCCATAAAAAGTGTTGTGGTGGCAGCATCATGGTTTGGGCCTGCTTTTCTTCAGCAGGGACAGGGAAGATGGTTAAAATTGATGGGAAGATGGATGGAGCCAAATACAGGACCATTCTGGAAGAAAACCTGATGGAGTCTGCAAAAGACCTGAGACTGGGACGGAGATTTGTCTTCCAACAAGACAATGATCCAAAACATAAAGCAAAATCTACAATGGAATGGTTCAAAAATATCCAGGTGTTGGCCAAGTCAAAGTCCAGACCTGAATCCAATCGAGAATCTGTGGAAAGAACTGAAAACTGCTGTTCACAAATGCTCTCCATCCAACCTCACTGAGCTCGAGCTGTTTTGCAAGGAGGAATGGGAAAAAATTTCAGTCTCTCGATGTGCAAAACTGATAGAGACATACCCCAAGCGACTTACAGCTGTAATCGCAGCAAACAAAGTATTAACTTAAGGGGGCTGAATAATTTTGCACGCCCAATTTTTCAGTTTTTGATTTGTTAAAAAAGTTTGAAATATCCAATACATGTCGTTCCACTTCATGATTGTGTCCCACTTGTTGTTGATTCTTCACAAAAAAATACAGTTTTATATCTTTATGTTTGAAGCCTGAAATGTGGCAAAAGGTCGCAAAGTTCAAGGGGGCTGAATACTTTCGCAAGGCACTGTACATACAGGCACCCAGCAGAACACAAATGAATGTGCAAAACAACAGCAAAGACGTGTCTATTTCTGTTAGTTATGTAAAGTATACTTTGCTAAATGGAGTCAGATGCCAAAAGGTCCGGAATATCCATGATGCAATGGGAATGTGGAGTGATCTTAGATTTCCTCTTAGGATCCGGAGAGGCCGAACAAGGATTACCTCATCAACTTTGAGATCCGCTCCCTCCGCGACAGCCGCGCGCTGATCGAGAAAGTGGGCATCGAGGACGCCTCCCAGTTCATTGAAGACAACCCTCACCCCAGACTCTGGTAAATACATGGACAGTCATCTTGTTCCCGGCCCCCTTTGGGGAAAAAGCTTGCGGATGAGGTTACATAGACAGTAACCCTGCATGTCATGGAGTCACTTAAAGGGACAGTTCATTCCAAATTGATAGTTAAGTTGAGATAAGTCCAGGTCCCTGGCCATCTGATGTGTAGATCCAGCTATATGCTGACCTTGCTATCTGATGTCTGCATCCAGCTATATGCCTCAATCCAAAATGGATGGAAAAGATAAACACAATATCCATTTTTTTTTGCGTTTAATTTAGTTTTGAGGCATGCAGCTGGATCTACACGATTGACGGCTTGTGATTCTTCTTGACATTAGACTACTTTTAAAGTCTGAAAATGACTTATCATTTGATATTGGAGTGAACTGTCTCTTTAAGGCCTTTCAATAATCTATTCTGTCAGTCAGTCCTCCATTCTTACCCAGTTTGAATGGACTCTTGTATTGACATCAATGTCTACCCTGAGCCTTTGCAGCCTTTCCAGTAGGCGCTCACACCCGCCAAGCATCAGTTTGCTCAGAAAACGTGCCACACAGACGTTTGGGTCGGGGGTCAAAATATATTTGTAGGACCTATGTGACATCAGAAAGTGGGAATGCTTTTTAGGAGTGTATGGTCTGTTTAATGATGTTCTCCTCAAAGAACAAACAGAGGAGAAACTATGGCATGTGTAACATGTGGAATGTCTTGCAACAGAAGGAGATTTGTCCTATTCTTAAAATATCAGTCCTAGTCACATTTTCAGTTTAGTTGTATGCTCGTATTTGAAGAACATAATTTAAGGTGAGCCTGGGCTTTCCATCCCTGATACAGGTTGAAAGCATCACTGTCCTTTGTTTTTTTTTTTTAAATCAAAGGCTAATATTCATCTGGTTATGTGGGAGAATCCCCACGCTGGCGCGACGGAGTATGGTTGATTTATCTCGCTGTTTTGGTAGCACTCGGCTAAAAGATTCTGGTTGAAAGAGGACTTCGGCTCCCCATGTCATTTTTCACACCGACTCGAGGAATTCTGGAACTTTGGGGAAGAAATGTCCCTTTCCTCCCCTTGGTGCTGAAACCAACCTGTCAGGGGTGAGAAGTCCCTTCCATTGACTGAACAAGGTGTAGTGGTAGAGACCTGATGTGCCACAGATATTTTGACATGCCTGTATTGCCCACAAATGTTCCATTTCTAAGGTGCTCCGTGTACATGATGCATACCAAAGGTAATGAGTCATTTTCAGGATCAGGAGTTCAGGTGGAGCAAAAGTTGTAAGAACAACCTTCGTCACTCACTCGCACACACGCACACACACACACACACACACACACACACACACACACACACACACACACACACACACACACACACACACACACACACACACACACACACACACACACACACACACACACACACACACACACACACACACACACACTGATTCAGAACACATCCCATCACCCCCAGTCTGATTCAGAACACTCCACCCCAACTCCCCCCAGTCTGATTCAAAACACTCCACCCCAACTCCCCCCAGTCTGATTCAGAACACTCCACCCCAACTACCCCCAGTCTGATTCAAAACACTCCACCCCGACACTCCAGTCTGATTCAGAACACTCCACCCCAACTCCCCCCAGTCGGATTCAGACCACTCCACCCCAACTCCCCCCAGTCTGATTCAAAACACTCCACCCCGACACTCCAGTCTGATTCAAAACACTCCACCCTGACACTCCAGTCTGATTCAGAGCACTCCACCACGACACCCCCAGTCTGATTCAGAACACTCCACCCAAACACCCCCAGTCGGATTCAGAAGACTCCACCCCAACTCCCCCAGTCGGATTCAGACCACTCCACCCCAACACCCCCAGTCTGATTCAGAACACTCCACCCCGAAACCCACAGTCGGATTCAGAACACCCCATCCACCCTGACACTCTAGTCTGATTCAAAACACTCCACCCCAACACCCCCAGTCTGATTCAGAACACTCCACCCCAGTCTGATTCAGAACACTCCACCCCAGTCGGATTCAGAACACTCCACCCCAACACCCCCAGTCTGATTTAGAACACTCCACCCCAACACCCCCAGTCTGATTCAGACCACTTCACCCCAACACCCCAGTGAGATGTAAAGACATTCTCTGCAGCATGTCATTCTTTTAATTGTTTTACATTTATTTAACTAGGCAAGTCAGTTAAGTACAAATTCTTATTTACAATGCCGGCCTACACCGGCCAAACCCGGACGATGCTGGGCCAATTGTGCGCCGCCCAATGAGACTCCCAATCACGGGACAGTTATTATACAGCCTGGAATCGAACCAGGGTGTCTGTAGTGATGCCTCTAGTACTGAGATGCAGTGCCTTACATGCTGACCAGACTGGACACGTCGCGTGCGCAAGCGTTGCAAAATAAATTTAGAAATCCATGTTATTCAATTATTGCACCCACACTGCTCACGCACGCCAACGACCACCTGCATTGCACGGGGCTAAAATAGAACTCCTTTCTATTTCTGAAGCAGATCGTGCTGAAAGTCCTGCCTCTGCCATCTCCTCATTGGTTATACCCACGTGGGTGATTGAAAGACTAAATGTTTTGCCGGTTGTCGTGGTACAAGTGTAGATGCCAATCACCATATAAGTTCAAAGATGAAAAAACCTGGAAGGAGGAGAGATGACTATAAACGATTCGGTTGGCCGTTTTATGTGTGGATTAATTGTCGGAGTAGAAGACCTTGTGTATTTCAGGTAAAATAACAACTCAATGTTTATATCCCAGGACAAATAAGCTAGCAACAGCAAGCTAGCTAAATAGGACAAATTAGCTAGCAAGTACAAGCTAACTAGCTAAATTGCCATACATTTGCCATGCCTGTGGATGTATTTCAACCTTCAAACTCTGTGCCTCTTTGCTTGACATCATGAGAAAATCAAAAGAAATCAGCCAAGACCTCAGAAAAATTGTAGACCTCCACAAGTCTGGTTCATCCTTGGGAGCAATTTCCAAACGCCTGAAGGGAGCACTTTCATCTGTACAAACAATAGTACGCAAGTACCATGGGACCATGCAGCCGTCATACCGCTCAGGAAGAAGACACGTTCTGTCTCCTAGAGATGAATGTACTTTGGTGCGAAAAGTGCAAATCAATCCCAGAACAACAGCAAAGGACCTTGTGAAGATGCAGGTACAAAAGTATCTATGTCCACAGTAAAACAAGTCCTATATCAACATAACCTGAATGGCCGCTCGGCAAGGAAGAAGCCACTGCTCCAAAATGCCATAAAAAAGCCAGACTACGGGTTTGCAAGTGCACATGGGGACAAATATCGTACTTTTTGGAGAAATGTCCTCTGGTCTGTTGAAACAAAAATAGAACTGTTTGGCCATAATTACCATTGTTATGTTTGGGGGGAAAAGTGGGAGGCCATCCCAACCGTGAAACACAGGGGGTGGCAGCAGCATGTTGTGGGGGTGATTTGCTGCAGGAGGGACTGGTGCACTTCACAAAATAGAGGTCATCATGAGAAAGGAAAAGTATGTGGATATATTGAAGCAACATCTCAAGACATCAGTTAAGTTAATGTTTGGTCACAAATGGGTTTTCCAAATGGACAATGACCCCAAGCATACTTCCAAAGTTGTGGCAAAATGGCTTAAGGACAACAAAGTCAAGGTATTAGAGTGGCCATCACAAAGCCCTGACCTCCATCCTATAGAACATTTGTGGGCAGAACTGAAAAAGCGTGTGCAAGCAAGGAGGCCTACAAACCTGACTCAGTTACACCAGCTCTGTCAGGAGGAATTGGCCAAAATGTACCTAACTTATTGTGGGAAGCTTGTGGAAGGCAACCCGAAACATTTGACCCAAGTTAAACAATTTAAAGGCAATGCTACCAAATACTAATTGAGTTTATGTACACTTCTGACCCACTGGGAATGTGATGAAAGAAATAAAAACTGAAATAAATCATTCTCACTATTATTCTGACATTTCACATTCTTAAAATAAAGTAGTGACCCGAACTGACCTAAGACAGGGAATATTTACTAGGATTAAATGTCAGGAAATGTGAAAAATAGAGTTTAAATGTATTTGGCTAAGGTGTATGTAAACTTCCGACTTCAACTGTGTGACAACACTAAAGTTTTCAAAATGTGTGTTTTTTCAGGAGGGGTTTTGTTGGTATACCACAGGTTATGCTTATATTGCATTTGCATGTAGGGTTGCAAAATTACAGTAATCGTGGTTGGAAGATTCTCAGAATCAGGAGCGAATTCGGATTCCTCCAACCACGATTTCTGGTAAACCTGGGGATTTTGGGTAAGTTACTGAATTTTACAACCCTAATCACATCTAGTGAGCCTGTGTAAATGTTCTGAACCTTCTCAAGAGACATTTCACAACATTATAGTCTTCAACGTGCTATTGATCTGCTCCCAGGCGCCTGTTGGCCGAGGCGGCCCTCCAGAAGCTGGACCTGAAGACTGCTGAGCAGGCTTTTGTCCGCTGTAAGGACTACCAGGGCATCGAGTTCGTCAAGAGCCTGGGCAACCTGCAGAGCGAAGCCATGAAACAGGCCGAGGTGGCGGCCTACTTCGGCAGGTTCGAGGAGGCCGAGAGAATGTACCTGGACATGGATCGCAGGTAAGGTGTTGGATGTCATGTAGGATGTTGTGCTTTACCTGTATGGCTTATGCTAAGTATTGAAGACACTAAACAATAAAGGATACCATTGTTTTTTGTTATGTTTTAGAATGTTAATGCAATGTTCACTTGTTGATTCAAGTTGGTAAAATGGTGTTGAAGTTTTTCACTATTGACTTAACTTCCATGATGTGATGCTGTCCTAATATGGATGCTGTACCTTACAGCTAACGGCAGATAACATCTCTCTCTTTAGGGACCTGGCTATCAGCCTGAGGATTAAGCTGGGGGACTGGTTCCGCGTCCTTCAGCTCCTGAAGACGGGATCAGGTGACTGTGATGATGCCCTGCTGGAGCAGGCGTACAATGCCATCGGGGACTACTTTGCAGACCGACAGAAGTGGTACGGGCCTTTCACTATTTATATTTCAAGATGGTGAATGGTATTTTACCCCTTTTTCTCCCCCAATTTCATGATATCCAATTGCGATCTTGTCTCATCGCTGCAATCCCCCAACGGGCTTGGGAGACACGAAGGTTGGGTCATGCATCCTCCGAAACATGACCCGCCAAATTGCGTTTCTTAATACCCGCTCGCTTAACCTGGAAGCCATCTGTTGGGTGAAATACTGTTCAACTGATGACCTAAGTCAGCCTGCAGGCGCCCGACCTCGCCACAAGGATTCACTAGAACACGATGAGCCAAGTAAAGCCCCCCCCCGGTCAAACCCTCCCCTAACCCGGATGTTGCTGAGACAATTGTGTGCCGCCCTATGGGACTCCCGGGTCACGGCCGGTTGTGACACAGCCTGGGATCCAACCCGGGTCTGTAGTGACGCTTCAAGCACTGCGCTGCAGTGCCTCAGAACGCTGCGCCACTCGGGAGGCCATCCTTGCATATGTGATTCTAGACAACAGAACAGAGTCCAGTGGTCTTGCCAGGATCCTTTCCCTCAGCATTTAGTCTCTTACGTTGACACTTGTGGTTTCATAATATCGTGTGAGTGTACTAGTATTGTAGTCTGCAAATGCTTTGTTGCCAATGTTCCTCTCCAGGGTTAATGCGGTCCAATACTACCTTCAGGGGCGCAACCAGGAGAGGCTGGCAGAGTGTTACTACATGCTGGAGGATTACGACGGACTGGAACGACTGGCTAGTTCTCTACCGGAGAACCACAAACTGCTACCGGTGAGGGCTGTAGAAAAGAGAGGACCGTAGTGCTTTTATACCTACGTTACAGTTAAAAAGCGAGTGCAGGGGCCACTTCTTGTCCTCAGTATTCAATGAGGTCTGGAGGGCTGCACTAAAAATTGGTGATATTTCGTCGCCATCAAAATGTGCAAAAACATAGTCCTCTGTCCATTGTTGAATTGTTTTGGGAATGTTTGAAGTTTCTCTGATTGTTAACGAGCTGGATAGAGTGAAGAGACTGTAAATGTCTGTCTGCCACCCCTGAGCTAGTGTTTTGTGTAGGTTCTCCACTTTCTCTGACTCACCTCTCCTACCCGTCCGTCTGGCTTCCATCAGCATGTCAATAAATACAGTGTGTAGGTTTCTACCACGGTTGGGTTCAATTTGGTTTTCATTTTCAACCCAATCAATTCAGGAAGTGATACCTGAAATTCACTTCATGAAATTAAATGGAGAACAATGGGGAATTTTCAATTGATGAATTGAATTTCACTTCCTGACTAAATGGACTCAAATCCATAAATATCTCCTTAACTTTAAAGGCTTCGATTGTAATTTCCCCCATTCTGCCATTTCCACGTGGACAAAGAAAACCTTTTCCCCTCATCTATCTTTTATGTTTGCACGTCGTAGGACATCGGCCAGATGTTTGTCACCGTAGGCATGTGTGAGCAGACGGTAAACGCCTACCTGAAGTGCAACCAGCCCAAGGCTGCCGTCGACGCCTGCGTTCATCTAAACCAGGTGAGAGACGGCCAAACGGTCAGAGACCTCCAGAGGGGCTGCGGTTCTGAGCTTAGGACAGTTTTATCTATTCAGTGCTCATTCCAAATTGGAAAGTGTAAACTGGCAGTCCCCGCTGTCCTCCACCAACTAGGTTTTGACATCACCACACCAGATGATATCACTGCACCAGTGGCAGACCACAGTAGGACTTTCTGTTCTGAGGATTGCACTGTCAATGGTTTTTACTACTGAAGTGTGTTTTTTCAGATGTCTTCGGCATCAGCACGACAGACATGAGCAACACTATTTTCTTTAATGTGCCACGTTTCTTTTGAGGCATCATACTTTGCTGATTTTGAGTGTAACTGAAGCTTGGCATCATAACAGAATTGCTTGATGTAAATGTGACCAGGAGAGAAGTGTTAGGATATGTGATAGATCATTTAGCTCAAGGCAGTTTATTAAAAGCATGTTATTTTGGCCACAGTTTTCCTGATACACATGCTTTAATCATGATACTTTTCTCCCCATTTCCTGTTGTGTTGAAAACCACGTATGGCCAGGACCTCCAGCATTAGGCTCACACCAATAGCTTTTAAATTATCTTTCAACTGGTTATTTTTTCCAAAGCCCAAACATATTGTTTTTTAAATCTAATTTCTACATATTAGAAAATATACAGTACCAGTCAAAAGTTTGGACACAGCTACTCATTCCAGGGTTTTTCTTTATTTTTAGTATTTTCTACATTGTAGAATAATAGTGAAGACATAAACTATGAAATAACACATATGAAATCATGTAGTAACCAAAAAAGTGTTAAACAAATCAAAATATATTTTATATTTGAGATTCTTCAAAGTAGCCTCCCTTTGCCTTGATGACAGCTTTGTACACTCTTGGCAGGCGTGTCAAAACTTTTGACTGGTATTGTATATTAAACAATTATTTATTCACAAAACATACCAACATATCACAATTAACCAACAACAAAATACTACTTTCCACACCACATGTAAACACAAAGACACAACATTGTTCTGACTCACACTTATACATTCATATCAGGTGCATTTATTAGTTCATAACTGTTTCTGCTTTTTCACAGTGGAACAAAGCTGTGGAGCTGGCCAAAAACCACAACATGAAAGAGATCAACTCTCTTCTGGCCAAGTATGCCTCTCACCTGCTGGAGAAAAACAAGCCTTTGGAGGCCGTGGAGTTGTACCGTAAAGCCCATCATTTCCTAGAAGCAGCTAAACTCATGTTCAAGGTACTGCCAACGATTACGCCTTAACGCCATGCAAAGTCACATTCTTGTTTTGAAGTGGCTTCTGGCGTTAAGAAGGCAAATGTTGGAATGTAATTGGTAGGACACACATAAAGGGACATGATCAACCAATAGAAAATCTGCAACACTTCCAATGATGAATACCATACTTCACCACTACAGTAAATACCCACACTTCACCACTACAGTAAATACCACACTTCACCACTTCAGTAAATACCACACTTCACCACTTCAGTAAATACCACACTTCACCACTACAGTAAATACCACACTTCACCACTACAGTAAATACCACACTTCACCACGACAGTAAATACCACACTTCACCACTACAGTAAATACCACACTTCACCACTACAGTAAATACCACACTTCACCACTACAGTAAATACCACACTTCACCACTACAGTAAATACCATACTTCCCCACTACAGTAAATACCATACTTCCCCACTACAGTAAATACCACAGTTCCCCACTTCAGTAAATACCACAGTTCCCCACTTCAGTAAATACCACACTTCACCACTACAGTAAATACCACACTTCCTCACTACAGTAAATACCACACTTCACCACATCAGTAAATACCACACTTGCCCAGTACAGTAAATACCACACCTCCCCAGTACAGTAAATACCACACTTCCCCACTACAGTAAATACCACACTTCCCCACTACAGTAAATACCACACTTCACCACTATAGTAAATACTACACTTCACCACTACAGTAAATACCACATTTCACCACTTCAGTAAATACCACACTTCCCCACTACAGTAAATACCACACTTCACCACTACAGTAAATAGCCACACTTCACCACTACAGTAAATATCCACACTTCACCACTACAGTAAATACCACACTTCCCCACTACAGTAAATACCCACACTTCACCACTTCAGTAAATACCACACTTCACCACTACAGTAAATACCACACTTCCCCACTACAGTAAATAGCCACACTTCACCACTACAGTAAATACCACACTTCCCCACTACAGTAAATACCACACTTCCCCACTACAGTAAATACCACACTTCACCGCTTCAGTAAATAGCCACACTTCACCACTACAGTAAATATCCACACTTCACCACTACAGTAAATACCACACTTCCCCACTACAGTAAATACCCACACTTCACCGCTTCAGTAAATACCACACTTCACCACTACAGTAAATACCACACTTCCCCATTACAGTAAATAGCCACACTTCACCAGTACAGTAAATATCCACACTTCACCACTACAGTAAATACCCACACTTCACCACTACAGTAAATACCACACTTCCCCACTACAGTAAATACCCACACTTCACCGCTTCAGTAAATACCACACTTCACCACTACAGTAAATACCACACTTCCCCACTACAGTAAATACCCACACTTCACCGTTTCAGTAAACACCACACTTCCCCACTACAGTAAATAGCCACACTTCACCACTACAGTAAATACCACACTTCACCGCTTCAGTAAATATCTTCCAATTCAGTCCTTAGCTAATAACCTTCAGAGGTATTTAACTATATTGTGCCTCGGACCGGATTAGACAAAGACCCCTGGCTGAGCTCTTATTATTCTCCTGTACACTGGTGTCAAGAGACCCATCTGTCATCTGCTGTGTTAACTTGTCAGATAGCGGATGAGGAGGCTAAGAGGAGGACCCGGCCATTGAGGGTGAAGAAGCTGTATGTGCTGGCAGCCCTGCTGGTGGAGAACTACCACAGCCAAGTGAAGACCTCCCAGCAGAACAAGGCCAAAGGGAAGACGTCAGAGGTACACAGACCACACAGTCATTAAGACATACAATCCTTTAGTTCCTATGTGTCATTGTGGTTTGTTGGCTGCTATCAAATCAAATGTTATTTGTCACACGCTTTGTAAATAACAGGTGTAGACTAACAGTGAAAGGCTCACTTACGGTTGCTTTTCCAATAATGCAAAGTTTTAAAAAAAAAAGAGAAAAAAATAATGCTATTTAATGCTAACAGTAATGTCATTTACAATTTGTTGGGAGTTGTTGGTTACAAGGGTCTGATTTATATAGTGTTTACACCAGTGCAAAGGGAGCTCTTGTTATTTTCCAAAAGTGAATACAGATTAAGCATATCAATAGTTTGGTGTTTAATTCCCCTCTGATAACAGTAAATTCCCCTCTTATAACAGATGTACTGATACTATAGCTTGGTCTTTAATTCCCCTCTGATAACAGATGTACTGATACTATAGCTTGGTCTTTAATTACCCTCTGATAACAGATGTACTGATACTATAGCTTGGTCTTTAATTCCCCTCTGATAACAGATGTACTGATACTATAGCTTTGTCTTTAATTCCCCTCTGATAACAGATGTACTGATACTATAGCTTTGTCTTTAATTCCCCTCTGATAACAGATGTACTGATACTATAGCTTTGTCTTTAATTCCCCTCTGATAACAGATGTACTGATACTATAGCTTGGTCTTTAATTCCCCTCTGATAACAGATGTACTGATACTATAGCTTGGTCTTTAATTCCCCTCTGATAACAGATGTCTTGATAACAGATGTACTGATACTATAGCTTGGTCTTTAATTCCCTCTGATAACAGATGTACTGATACTATAGCTTGGTCTTTAATTCCCCTCTGATAACAGATGTACTGATACTATAGCTTGGTCTTTAATTCCCCTCTGATAACAGATGTACTGATACTATAGCTTGGTCTTTAATTCCCCTCTGATAACAGATGTACTGATACTATAGCTTGGTCTTTAATTCCCCTCTGATAACAGATGTACTGATACTATAGCTTGGTCTTTAATTCCCCTCTGATAACAGATGTACTGATACTATAGCTTGGTCTTTAATTCCCATCTGTTAACAGATGTACTGATACTATAGCTTGGTCTTTAATTCCCCTCTGATAACAGATGTACTGATACTATAGCTTGGTCTTTAATTCCCCTCTGATAACAGATGTACTGATACTATAGCTTGGTCTTTAATTCCCCTCTGATAACAGATGTACTGATACTATAGCTTGGTCTTTAATTCCCCTCTGATAACAGATGTACTGATACTATAGCTTGGTCTTTAATTCCCCTTTGATAACAGATGTACTGATACTATAGCTTGGTCTTTAATTCCCCTCTGATAACAGATGTACTGATACTATAGCTTGGTCTTTAATTCCCCTCTGATAACAGATGTACTGATACTATAGCTTGGTCTTTAATTCCCCTCTGATAACAGATGTACTGATACTATAGCTTGGTCTTTAATTCCCCTCTGATAACAGATGTACTGATACTATAGCTTGGTCTTTAATTCCCCTCTGATAACAGATGTACTGATACTATAGCTTGGTCTTTAATTCCCCTCTGATAACAGATGTACTGATACTATAGCTTGGTCTTTAATTCCCCTCTGATAACAGATTTCCCTCTGATAACAGATGTACAACAGTGTTCATTCATCATTCATCAGCCACTCCCTTCTCTTCCTTCAGGCTACATCTGCTCTAGCTGGCCTGCTGGAGGAGGACGCCACCTCCTCAGACAACCGCATGGTGGACAGCGCCTGGCGTGGGGCCGAGGCCTACCACTTCTTCCTGCTGGCTCAGAGGCAGCTGTACGAAGGCTACATGGTGAAAGCCATGAAGACAGGTACCCCTCTCTCTATATGTTACATTTTCTATCCTTCTTTCTTCTCTCTGCTGTTCCTGACAACCTTCTCGCTTCACCAGGTATGAAAAGACACGGCAAATAACAAAGACAGCCTTCTCTTTTAACAAGCGTCTATTAAAGGGTATGTAGGCCTATGCCTTCTCCGAGGTATGACTGTGCCCGTAACCCTTTCTCATTCATCCTTGAGGGGGTGTTTTTTTTTTTTTATACTAGCCCTCTGTTCATACATTCAAACTGTTAAATCACTCTGTAGCTCAGTTGGTAGAGCGTGGTGCTTGCAACGGCAGGATAAGTGGGTTCGATTCCCGCGACCACCCGTACGTAAAATGCTTTGGATAAAAGCGTCTGTTAAATGGCACATCATATTTCTTATTTGATTGTTTATCTCCACTCTTTCTGAAGGCACACAAAATAAACAAACTAAATCTCAATGGAGACCATGACAAAAGCCTACACCGGAGTAAACGTCTGTATTTATTAAGACCACCTTGATATGTTTCTTTTTTGTTTTTTTAGGAGCTTGGTTTAACTGAACAGGTTCCTGTATTCCCTTCCAATAGGTGCACTTCTTTGCAAGGCTTTGGAAGACCTCCCTGGTCTTTATTTAATTTAATTAGGCAAGTGCGTAACAGTTCTTAACTGACATCTCCCCGTGGAGTGAGAAGGTATGTGATCGTAGGTACGGGGAAGGATGACAGAGGCAGAGAAAACAGAGACTGTTCCGCCTTATTATCGTTGGACCATGCTGGTCATTTATGAACATTTGAACATCTTGGCCATGTTCTGTTATAATCTCCACCCGGCACAGCCAGAAGAGGACTGGCCACCCCTTATAGCCTGGTTCCTCTCTAGGTTTCTTCCTAGGTTTTGGCCTTTCTAGGGAGTTTTTCCTAGCCACTGTGCTTCTACACCTGCATTGCTTGCTGTTTGGGGTTTTAGGCTGGGTTTCTGTACAGCACTTTGAGATATCAGCTGATGTACGAAGGGCTATATAAATACATTTGATATGATTTGAAATACAGTTTACAGGGAATTTATTCTTCTTTCACACGGTAAAGTGGGGAAAAGGGTCTAGACGGAACCAAAGCAAAGAAAGTAAAAGTTAAGAGTCCCCTCTCCTATTTTACATGCCTTCCTACTTCTATCCTAACCTTTAGCACCACCTGGTGCACTAACCAAAATATAGGGGGTGGTCCGCCCAGGTCTTACTTAGTGTGCATAGACAGATTAAATACTACTGGTTATGTATGCCCTCAGGCCTCTCGCCTAAACACTCCCAAGGTGCATTCCCCTTCCCCCCCTGGGAACAAATTACCAATAATTTACGTGAACAATTTAAATGAACCAAAAACACTAAGTCCTATTGGCATACACATACCTCGGAAGGAGCGGCTACAAAATAATAGCCACAAACCTTTTACTGACCGTCACAACAATCAACACAGGGCATACAAAGAAGCTCTTTACCCCCTGGGGCAGGAACACTGGCTTTTATCCAGCTGGAGAAGGAGTTGGTTATTGCAGAGACCGCTGTATCCCCTGACGAGAGGGAGGGTTCAGAGCTCCAATCAGCAATGGGGCTGACCAATCAGGTACTTCAGGAATCCAGGAAACCATTTCCTGAAATACACACACATAGAACGTAACAAGAACAAATTCTTATTTACAATGACGGCCTAACAAAAGGCCTCCTGCGGGGACGCGGGCTGTGATTAAAAATAAAAAAATATATAAGTATAGGACAAAACACACATCACGACAAGAGAGACAACGCTACTTAAAGAGAGACCTAAGACAACAACATAGCAAGGCAGCAACACATGACAACACAACATGGTAGCAACACAACATAGCAACAGCACAAAACAGGGTACAAACATTATTGGGCACAGACAACAGCACAAAGCGCAAGAAGGTCGAGACAACAATACATCACGCAAAGCAGCCACAACTGTCAGGAAGAGTGTCCATGATTTGAGTCTTTGAATTAAGAGATTGAGATAAAATGAAGAGATTGCGATTAAATCTGTGTTTGAAATTCACCGCTCGACTGAGGGACCTTACAGATAATTGTATGTGAGGTTACAGAGATGAGGTAGTCATTCAAAAATAATATGCAACTCATTATGTGACTTAAGCACATTTTTACTCCTGAATTTATTTAGGCTTGCCATAACAAGGGGGTTGAAAACTTATTGACTCAAGACAGTTCAGATTTTTATTTGTAATTAATTTGTAAAAACTTCAAAAAACGTTGTTCCACTTTGACGTGACAGTGACACAAATTCTCAATTTAATTCATTTTAAATTCAGGCTGTAACACATGAAAATTTGGAAAAAATCAAAGGGTGTGAATACTTTCTGAAGGAAATGTATTCAGGGTGTGATTAGCTTGGTTTAGCTGAACAGGTATATGTATTCAGGGTGTGATTAGCTTGGTTTAGCTGAACAGGTATATGTATTCAGGGTGTGATTAGCTTGGTTTAGCTGAACAGGTATATGTATTCAGGGTGTGATTAGCTTGGTTTAGCTGAACAGGTATATGTATTCAGGGTGTGATTAGCTTGGTTTAGCTGAACAGGTATATGTATTCAGGGTGTGATTAGCTTGGTTTAGCTGAACAGGTATATGTATTCAGGGTGTGATTAGCTTGGTTTAGCTGAACAGGTATATGTATTCAGGGTGTGATTAGCTTGGTGTAGCTGAACAGCTATCTGTATTCAGGGTGTGATGTGATTAGGGTGTGATTAGCTTGGTTTAGCTGAACAGGTATATGTATTCAGGGTTGATTAGCTTTTAGCTGAACAGGTATCTGTATTCAGGGTGTGATTAGCTTGGTTTAGCTGAACAGGTATCTGTATTCAGGGTGTGATTAGCTTGGTTTAGCTGAACAGGTATCTGTATTCAGGGTGTGATTAGCTTGGTGTAGCTGAACAGGTATATGTATTCAGGGTGTGATTAGCTTGGTTTAGCTAAACAGCCATCTGTATTCAGGTTGGGATTAGCTTGGTTAAGCTAAACAGCTATCTGTATTCAGGTTGGGATTAGCTTGGTTTAGCTAAACAGCTATCTGTATTCAGGGTGTGATTAGCTTGGTTTAGCTGAACAGGTATCTGTATTCAGGGTGTGATTAGCTTGGTTTAGCTAAACAGCTATCTGTATTCTAAGGGTGTTTGCGGAATGTGGTCACATGTCAGTTTCTTGGAAAATAGTTGTGTAGGTTACCTATTCATGTATAAATTACGTGTACAATGTTTTACCAGCACTGACCTTAACCCTTGTGTTGTCTTAAGGGTCAAACATGACCCGCCACTATTTTTAACAGCAGAGAAATCCCCCTAAATTATATTTCTTCAACAAAAATTTGATGTCTTTTCATAGAGTGACCCCAACATTAGAAAAAGTGAAACATCGCCTTGTTCATATTTCCATGAAAGCTGTACACCACCAGGGTACAAAGATAATTGTTTGACCCAGTAGTTATAAAGAAATGGACTGAGGTGGCACAATGTCACGTGTGACAATTTCTTCACCTCCTTTTGAACTCAGCCAGCAGCTCCTGAAGAGGAAGATCACCATGGTTGGCACAGTTAGAAAGAACAAGCCTGAGCTCCCCCCTGCACTCCTCGCAACAAGGGGGTGTGAGGCCTTCTCATCAAAGTTTGCCTTCACCCCCACCACTACTCTAGTTTCTTACCTCCCAAAGAGGAACAAGAATGTGGTCCTCCTGAGCACACTGCACAAAACGGCTGAGATCGTTGATCGTGAGGACAGGAAGCCAGTCATCATCCTGGACTACAACCACAAGAAAGAAGGCGTGGAAAACCTGGACAAGGTGATTGGAACTTACAGCTGCAGGAGGATGACTGACCCCTGGTCAGCTTCCATAACATCATTGATGTGTCCTCATACAATGCCTTCATGATATGGAACAAAATCAACCCTACCTGGATGCCTGATATGCAGAACAAGAGGAGGGTGTTCCTGGAACAGCTGGGAAAGGCACTTGTAACACATTCAATGAAGGGAGCGCCTCCCCTGTACAGCAGCCTCTGCAGCGCTTGTGAAAACTGTTCAGGGGGCTGAATCTTGTCCTGATCCACCTGAGGCTGCAGCTGGGGCAGGCAAGTGGAGGAGATGCCAATTATTCCCCCCAAAGGACTGTAAAACAAATACTATGTGCTGCACATGTGAGAAATGTATCTGCAAAGTCCATGCACACACACTTGCATATTGTTCTACATGTGCTAATTAGAGTGGATTGATTTATGTTCTTCACGTTTTTGTTTTATATCTATTATCTTATTTTATTCTTATTTATTGTTGTTGTTTATACACCTTGTGGGTGAGGGCAATGTTGTTTTTTTTTAAATGGGAGAAGACTAGTATTTTGTAGTTGAATTCCTCATTTTACAGTATATACGAATATATCACTATGTTGCCAAAAAAGTAAGACTGTTATTGCTTCCCTTCAATAAAATTAATTAAAAACTACTTTCTGCACATTTCTGCTACTTTCTTAGGCTATACAAGTGCTATCTTTTTCTAAAAAATAAATGACTACACCTATGCAGTAACTTTAGCAATAATAATAGTAATAATAAACCTCTACTTTAGTAAAGAAAACAATTATGATAGGTGTGTTGTAATAAAAACAACTGGTGTCCACTGATTAAATGCAGTCTTTCTGCATTGTGAAGAGGGGGACCCCTCAGATATTCACACAGTTTTGTGATGAATGACAGGTTGTTTCTTCAAGCAAAATAGATTTGGGGTTTAAAATTCAATTAAGCTGCTTTATTTTAGGGGGTTAGTGAAGGCAGGTAAAAAAATGTTTACCCTTAGGACAAGGGGAGTATACACAAGATGTTAAAATGAACTGTAAATACTCAACTAATCTCCCCTCCAGCTCTCCACCTACGGGACTACGAGGACATCATCCCAGTGGTTGAGATCTACTCCCTGCTGGCCATCTGCTCGTCAGCCAACCGGGCTTTCAGTACGTGTTCCAGAGCTTTCATCAAGCTGGAGTCCCTGGAGAGCCTGAGCCCTGAGCAGAGACAGCTCTACGAAGACCTGGCTCTGGAGATCTTCACCAAACACAGCCCCAAGAACAACCACATGTCTGGACTGGATAACGCTCCTGAGGGGTGAGGGCCATGACCACTGCATTACAGGCCTGGGTTCAAATAGGATATATACTTAAAACTTCTTATGGATCAAATCCCTTTAGCGGGATCAATTTGACAACATGAAACACACGTGCAATACACCAAATTAAAGCTACACTTGTTGTTATTCCAACCGCAGTGTCAGATTACAAAAATGCTTTACGGTGAAAGCAAACCGTGCTATTATCTGAGGACAGCAAACAAACACAGACAATCATAATTCAACCCGCCAGCCGTGACACAAAACTCAGAAATAAAGATATAATTCACGCCTTACCTTTGACGAGCTTCTTCTGTTGGCACTCCAATATGTCCCATGAACATCACAACTGGTCCTTTTGTTCAATTAATTCCGTCGTTATATATCTAAAATGTCAATTTATTTGGCGAGTTTGATCCAGAAAAACACTGGTTCCAACTCACGCTACATGACTACAAAATATCTCATAAGTTACCTGTAATCTTTGTCCAAAAATTCCAAACAACTTTCGTAATACAACTTTAGGTATTTTTTTACGTAAATAATCGATAAAATTTAAGATGTGATAAACAGCGTTCAATACCGGACGAAAACAAAGAAAGCATGTTCCAGGTCGTGCGCACCAAATCATTAGAGTGCACCTGGAGTGACACAGGAAAATAACAGGGCTACTTCTTCATTTCTCTAAAGAAAAACATCAACCAATTTCTAAAGACGGTTGACATCTAGTGGAAGCTATAGGAACTGCAAGGATATTTCTATTAAAACGGCCTTGCCATAGAAAACCAATGGGAAACGGATTGACCTCAAACAAAAAATTTCCCTGGATGGATTGTGCTCGGAGTTTCGCCTGCCAAATCAGTTATATTATACTCACAGACTTTATTCAAACAGTTTTAGAAACTAGAGTGTTTTCTATACAAATCTAACAATTATATGCATATCCAAGCTTCTGGGCCTGAGTAGCAGGCTGTTTACTTTGGGCACACATTTCATCCGGATATGAAAATAGCGCCCCCAAGCCATAATTAATGAATATTTTAGCTGTGCTTGATCGAGCTTGCCTGCCGGCTGGCTTAATGGGTGGGAGCCAAACCCTGTCCATCTTGAACCCTGGTCTGGACTGCTAAACCCTGTCCATCTTGAACATAGATCTGGATTGCTAAACCCTGTCCATCTTGTACCCTGGTCTGGACTGCTAAACCTTGTCCATCTTGTACCCTGGTCTGGACTGCTAAAACTTGTCCATCTTGTACCCTGGTCTGGACTGCTGTACCCTGTCCATCTTGTACCCTGGTCTGGACTTCTGTAGCCTGGTCTGGACTGCTAAACCCTGTCCATCTTGTACCCTGGTCTGGACTGCTAAACCTTGTCCATCTTGTACCCTGGTCTGGACTGTTAAACCCTGTCCTTCTTGTACCCTGGTCTGGACTGCTAAACCCTGTCCATCTTGTACCCTGGTCTGGACTGCTGTACCCTGTCCATCTTGTACCCTGGTCTGGACTGCGGTACCCTGGACGGCTAAACCCTGTCCATCTTGTACCCTGGTCTGGACTGCTGAACCCTAGTCTGGACGGCTAAACCCTGTCCTTCTTGTACCCTGGTCTGGACTGCTAAACCCTGTCCTTCTTGTACCCTGGTCTGGACTGCTAAACCCTGTCCATCTTGTACCCTGGTCTGGCCTGCGGTACCCTGGACTGCTAAACCCTGTCCATCTTGTACCCTGGTCTGGACTGCTGAACCCTAGTCTGGACTGCTAAACCCTGTCCTTCTTGTACCCTGGTCTGGACTGCTAAACCCTGTCCTTCTTGTACCCTGGTCTGGACTGCTAAACCCTGTCCTTCTTGTACCCTGGTCTGGACTGCTAAACCCTGTCCATCTTGTACCCTGGTCTGGACTGCTAAACCCCGTCCATCGTGTACCCTGGTCTGGACTGCTAAACCCTGTCCTTTTTGTACCCTGGTCTGGACTGCTAAACCCTGTCCATCTTGTACCCTGGTCTGGACTGCTGTACCCTGGTCTGGAGTGCTAAACCCTGTCCTTCTCGTACCCTGGTCTGGACTGCTAAACCCTGTCCATCTTGTACCCTGGTCTGGACTGCTGTACCCTGGTCTGGACTGCTAAACCCTCCTCCTTGAACATAGACCTGGACTGTTGTACCTCTGATAGCTACAGTTACACTCTCTTTTTCTCTCTCTCCCTTTCCTTTTCTCTCTTTCTCTCTTTTGCTCTCTCTGCTGATCATCGGGGATTACTAATATACATTGTGGTCATTTCCCCTTGTTGGAGAAAGCCCTGCGCGGGTTCCAACTGTGTCTTGTGTAATTGCTCTGTCCAAGTAATATAACAGGACTATGGCTGTCTCATTGTAGTACTTACTTAGTTAAATGGTAATTACCTGATCATTCTAAACTTGGGTTTATTTTGAGCTTCAGTGACGCAAGCATCCCTGGGTAACAATTGGTACTATGTAGATACTGATTGAGTTGAATCCTTTCAGGTAAGTACCAGATAGTATTTATTGTTGCCACAGTTTCTTAGTTAGTACTATATACATACCAGGAAGGTACCAGCTTTAACCGGTAAAACAAAGTATTAGCAAAACGTACACTGTTCCACATGAGAGGCCTGTAGTTAGTACAGCTTCATCTTCTCCAACCATTATTCTGTTCTCTTCCAGGGCTGAGGGGAAGCTGCCCACCTGCATCGTGACCGGCTGGACCATCTCAGAGTACCAGTTCTGGATGTGCAGCGTGTGTAAGCACTGTGCACTGGAAAACGAGATTGGCAGCCACAACTTCTGCCCTCTGTGCCACAGCTCGCTGGCATAAAGTCCAAGATCTCTAAGTCAATCAGTACTGCAAACTTTTGAGTTTCCAAGGATAAGCCCCAAGAACAGGGCAGCTACGGCACATACATTGGCTCACACTACACTCAGGCTAACTAAATACGGTGCCTTCAGAATTAATTTATAGCCCTTGATTTATTCCACATTTTGTTGTTACAGACTGAATTCAAAATGGATTTAAAACAATTCTCACCCATCTACACACAATACCCCATAATGACGAAGTGAAAACTGGTTTTTAGAAATGTTTGCTAATTTATTGAAAATGAAAAACAGAAATATCTAAATTTACATAAGTATTTACACCCCTGAGTCAATACTTTGTAGAAGCACCTTTGGCGGTGATTACAGCTGTGAGTCTTTCTGGGTACGTCTCTTAAGAGCTTTCCACATCGGTACTGTGCAACATCTGTCCATTTTTTACATTTTTATTCTTCAGGCTCTGTCAAATTGGTTGTTGATCATTGCTAGACAATCATTTCAGGTCTTGCCATAGATTTTCAAGTAGATTGAAGTCAAAACTGTACCCCGGCCACTCAGGAACATTCAGTGTCTTCTTGGTGAGCAACTCTCGTGTAAATTTGGCCTTGTGTTTTAGGTTATCATCCTGCTGAAAGATTCATTAATCTCCCAGTGTCTGGTGGAAAGCAGACTGAACCAGGTTTTCATCTAGGATTTTGCCTGTGCTTAGCTCCATTTCTTTTTTTTATCCTGAAAAACTCCCCAGTCCTTATCGATGACAAGCATACCCATAACATGATGCAGCCAGCACTATGCTTGAAAATATGGAGAGTGGAACTCAGTAATGTGTTGTATTGGATTTGTCCCGAACATAACACTTTGTATTCAGTACAAAAAGTTAATTGCTTTGCCACATGTTTTGCAGTATTACTTTAGTTTCTTGTTGCAAACAGGATGAATGTTTTGGAATATTTGAATTTCTTCTTTTCACTCGGTCAATTAGGTTAGTATTGTGGAGTAAATACAATGTTTTTGTTCTATCCTTTTCTCCTATCACAGTCAATAAACTAACTGTTTTAAAGTCTCCATTGAACTTATGGTGAAATCCTTGAGCAGTTTCCTAGCTGTCCGTCAACTGGGATATTCAATGTCTGCTTTTTGATTTTAAACCTTCTACCAATAGGTGCCCTTCTTTGCGAGGCATTGGAAAACCTCCCTTGGTCTCTGGTCTTTGTGGTTGAATCTGTGTTTGAAATTCCCTGCTCGACTGAGGGACCTTGCAAATAATTGTATATGTGGGGTACAGAGATGAGGTAGTCATTCAAAAGTCATGTTAAACACTATTATTGCACATAGAGTAAGTCCATGCATCTTATTATGTGACTTGTTAAGCAAAGTTTTCCACCTGAAATTATTTAGGCTTGCCATAACAAGGGGGTGAATACTTATTGACTCAAGACAGCTGTTCATTTTTTTATTGATTTGTAAAAATTTCGAAAACATAATTCCACTTTGACATGATGGGGTATTTTGTGTAGGCCAGTGACCAAAAAAATCTCAGTTTAATCCATTTAAAATGCAATCTGTTACACAACTAAACGTGTAAAAGTCAAGGGGTGTGAATACTTCCTGAAGGCACTGTAATTCCGTCCTTATTGCAGTGTATCGGAGATCTGTGAATCTGACACACACCATCCATGTCAGCCAGTCCAGTAGTCAGTACTTCATTTGTTTTGCATAACAAATGTATTGATTATGGATTGGCATGGGGTGTCAACATGATGGAGCTCTGTCTATTAGATGAAATACTTCAAATAGTAGCCTGATACAGAACTCAAAGTGTTATTATATTCATCCATTTATTTCAACTCGTTTTTCCATTTTTCTAGCACTAAGGTTTCCAGGGTGTTTTTTTATGTTCATGTGGTTTGCTACATTTGTCTGTTGACAGTACATATCACACATCTATTTTTTTAAACTCTTATTAAGCAGTGATGTTCTCTTAATTTGAAAGATTTTAAAGACTTAAAATGTTTTTGTGACATGTCGACGCATACACATTTTGTGCAACTGGTTTCATAAAACTGTTCATCTTTAATTTTTACTGAACAAAATATTGAAAAGGGACCAATTTTAGTATATTGTCTTTACATAATTAGATGGAATTTCATTTTTATATTGATAAAAATGTATATTAAATGAAATAACATATTAATCTTTTTGGTGCATGTTTTATTTGTTCCACTTTTACTTGTTAATTGGAAAGAGGTTTATACTGGACTTACCAGGAGACTCTGAAATCCACCTTTACCTGCTGGTAGAGCACTTATGCTAATCAGAGAGATTGTCTTAATGTCAATGATATTAACCACCAATGTTGAAGGAATTTCATCTCCTGGAATGAGCTTGGTCTGAGTTTGCCAAACTTTCTTATAAACTCTGTCTAGGGCGGCAGGTAGCCTAGTGGTTACAGCATTGGGCCAGTAACCAAAAGGTTGCTGGATCGAATCCCTGAGCTGACGAGGTAAAAATCTGTTGTTCTTACCATGAACAAAGCAGTTGTAGGCTGTCATTGTAAATAAGAATTTGTTCTCAACTGACTTAAATATAAATTTGGTCATGTAATTAATGTCAACAAGCACGCAATGGAAAATCATTGTTCCATACAGGTACTCCCTGTTTTCTTTTGTTTGTTGCCTTGGAAACACAGCCAACTTCAAATCAGGTTGATCAAGGTCAGGCTGGCAACAAGAGTGGGATTTTTTGCTTGTGTACAGTCTATTTCTGCCATCTATGGTCCACAATTGGTATCACACAGAGAGCAATAGATAACATCATTTTTTAAGCAGGAGAAAGGGGGATATCTAGTCAGTTGTCCAATTCAACTGAAATGTGTCTTCCGCATTTAACCCAACCCCTCTGAATCAGAGAGGTGCAGGGGACTGCCTTAATCGACATCCATGTCTTCGGTGCTCAGGGAACAGCCTATATTTGAAGTGCATATCCACTAATGTAGAAGACGAGGTCAAATCAATGTTGTTGAGTCCATTTTCCTCCAGGTCTCAAAAAGCAGAAATCAGTCACGAGAGTATTTCTGGAGAGAGATATGCTTTTTCTTTATCTAAATGACAAACTTAAAAAGGCTCCTAATGGCGAATGAGGAAAACATGAAATGCATAAAATATGGTTGATTGGTATTTGATTGTGTGGGTAAATTTGATGTATTATTTACATGGGTAACAATATGAACAGGGTTATTCAATTCCACAGAACAGAGACCACACAAAAAGCTAGAATCAAAAATGATTGCCCCATGCAGCACAAGATCTGGAATATCAAGGAAGTTCAACATAACATTATGACACAGACAATAATACTGTTAAAAGTGAAAAACATACATTTATACATACAGTACCAGTCAAAAGTTTGAACACACCTACTCATTCAAGTTTTTTTCTTTATTTTTACTATTTTCTACATTGTAGAATAATAGTAAAGACATGAAAACTATGAAGTAACACACATGGAATCATGTAGTAACCAAAACAAGTGTTAAACCAATCAAAATATATCTTATATTTCAGATTCTTCAAAGTAGCCACCCGTTGCCTTGACGACAGCTTTGCACACTCCTGTCATTCTCTCAACCAGCTTCATGAGTAAGGATTTTCCAACAGTCCTGAAGGAGTTCCCACATATGCTGAGCACTTGTCAGCTGCTTTTCCTTCACTCTGCGGTCCAACTCATCCCAAACCATCTCAATTGGGTTGAGGTCAGGTGATTGTGGAGGCCAGGTCATCTGATGCAGCACTTCGTCACTCTCCTTGGTCAAATAACCCTTACACAGCCTGGAGGTGTTTTTGGGGTCATTGTCCTGTTGAAAAACAAATGATAGTCCTACCAAGCGCAAACCAGATGGGATGGCGTATAGCTGCAGAATGCTGTGGTAGCCATGCTTCTTAAGTGTGCCTTGAATTCTACAGTGGCAAGAAAAAGTATGTGAACCCTTTGGAGTTACCTGGATTTCTGCGTAAATTGGTCATAAAATTGGATCTGATCGTCATCTAAGTCACAACAATAGACAAACACAGTCTGCTTAAACTAATAGCACACAAACAATTATACGTTTTCATGTCTTTATTGAACATACCGTGTAAACATTCACAGTGCAGGGTGGAAAAAGTATGTGAACCCTTGGATTTAATAACTTGTTGGCCCTCCTTTGGCAGCAATAACCTCAACCAAACGTTTTCTGTAATTGCGGATCAATATATAATAATAATAATAATAATACGGTCAGGAGGAATTTTGGATCATTCCTCTTTACAAACTGTTTCAGTTCAGAAATATTCTTGTGATGTCTGGTGTGAACCGCTTTCTTGAGGTCAGCATCTCAATTGCGTTGAGGTCAGGACTCTGACTGGGCCACTCAGGTTGAGGTCAGGACACTGACTGGGTCACTCTGGAAGGCGTATTTTCTTCTGTTGAAGCCATTCTGTTGTTGATCTACTTCGGTGTTTTGGGTCGTTGTCCTGTTGCATCACCCAACTTCTGTTGAGCTTCAATTGGCGGACAGATAGAGTAACATTCTCCTGCAAAATGTCTTGATAAACTTGGGAATTTATTTGTCCAGGTCCTGAGCCAGCAAAGCAGCTCCAAACTACGATGTTCCCTCCACCATATTTTACAGTTGGGATGAGGTTTTGATGTTGGTGTGCTGTGCCTTTTTTTCTCCACATGCAGAGTTGTGTGTTCCTTCCAAACAACTCAACTTTAGTTTAATCTGTTCACAGAATATTTTGCCAGTAGTGCTGTGGAACATCCAGATGCTCTTTTGTGAACTTCAGAAGTGCAGCAATGTTATTTTTTTGGACAGCAGTGGCTTCTTCCGTGGTATCCTCCCATGAACACCATTCATGTTTAGTGCTTTACGTATCGTAGACTCATCAACAGAGATGTTAGCATGTTCCAGAGATTTTTGTATGTCTTTAGCTGACACTAGGCTTCTTAACCTCATTCAGCATTCTACGCTGTGCTCTTGCAGTCATCTTTGCAGGACGGCCACTCCTAGGGAGAGTAGCAACAGTGCTGAAGTTTCTCAATTTATAGACAATTTGTCTTACCATGGACTGATGAACATCAAGGCTTTTAGAGATACTCTTGTAACCCTTTCCAGCTTTATGCAAGTCAATAATTCTTAATCTTAGGTCTTCTGAGATCTTTTTTGGTCGAGGCATGGTTCACATCAGGCAATGCTTCTTGTGAATAGCAAACTCAAATTTTGTGAGTTTTTTTTATAGGGCATGGCAGCTTTAACCAACATCTCCAATCGTGTCTCAATGATTGTACTCTAGGTTAGAAGTCATTAGCTTAGGGTTTCACATACTTTTTCCAACCTACACTGTGAATGTTTAAATTATGTATTCAATATAGACAAGAAAAATACAATAATTTGTGTGTTATTAGTTTAAGCAAACTGTGTTTGTCTGTTGTTGCGACTTAGATGTAGATCAGATCTAACTTTTTGACCAATTTATGCAGAAATCCATATAATTTCAAAGGATTCACATACTTTTTCTTGCCACTGTTAATAGAATTCAAGGCAGCACAGCATCCCCACACTGTCACCTCCTCCTCCAAGCTTCACGGTGGGAACCACACATGCGGAGATCATCCGTCCACCTAGTCTGCGTCTCACAAAGGCACAGTAGTTGGAAACAAAAATCTCAAATTTGGACTCATTAGACCAAAAGGACAGATTTCCACCGGTCTAATGTCCATTGCTCGTGTTTCTTGGCTCAATCAAGTCTCTTATTATTATTGGTGTCCTTTAGTAGAGGTTTCTTTGCAGCAATTCAACCATGATTCACACAGTCTCCTCCGAACAGTTAATGTTGAGATGAGTTTGTTACTTGAACTCTGAAACATTTATTTGGGCTACAATCTGAGGTACAGTTAACTCTGATTAACTTATCCTCTGCAGATTAGGTAACTCTGGGTCTTCCTTTTCTGTGGTGGTCCTCATGAGAGCCAGTTTCAATAGCACTCGATTGTTTTTGCGACTGAACTTGAAGAAACTTTAAAATTTCTTGACACTTTCTGGATTGACTGACCTTCATGTCTTAAAATAATGATGTCCTGTCGTTTCTCTCTGCTTATATGAGCTGTTCTTGTCATAGTATGGACTTGGTCTTTTACCAAATAGTGCTATCTTCTGAATACCACCCCTACCTTGTCACAACACAACTGATTGGCTCAATCGCATTAAGGGAAAAAAATCCACAAATTAACTTTTAACAAGGCAAATGTGTTCATTGAAATGCATTCCAGGTGACTACCTCATGAAGCTGGTTGAGAGAATGCCAAGAGTGTGCAAAGCTGTCATCAGGGCAAAGGGTGGCTACTTTGAAGAATCTCAAATATAAAATATATTTTGATTTGTTTAACACTTTTTGGTTACTACATGATTCCATGTGTGTTAGTTCATAGTTTTCATGTCTTCACTATTATTCTACAATGTAGAAAATAGTACAAATAAAGAAAAACCCTTGATTCAGTAGGTGTGTCCAAACATTTGGTGCTGTACGTTAGGCTGACCTGCTTAAGTTTCAAATGTCTTTTTGAAGGTATGTTTTCACAATAGAATTTCCTTTCTGTAGTTTTTCAACAGTATTTGGATGATTCTTTTTCATTAACCTCTTGCTCAGCCTTAAAGTCAATGTCCAGTGTTTTTCTTTATGAAATATGACATGTAATAATTACAATAAGTTAAATAGTTTTGTAATTAAGTATTTTAAAAAGCAGCTTTTCTGTGTTTGAATGGTGTGGGCGTGTGGGCGTATATCAGCCATTAAATGTATTCAACTAAATAGCTGATTGGCCAGCTCAGCCAATGATCCAACGTTATGTCAAATGATATGAGGACATACTGTAGCTAGCATTTTTTTAAAGTCTGAGATACAAATTTGAAGTGTGTTTTAAAGTGTTTTGTCTTCAATTTATGCTTTGGCAATAAATACGAGTATAGGATGTCAACAACATGAATTGGGTAGGAGTCAACAGAATATGAACTTTTAAAGGTGAGATCTTCACTCGACAATTACTTTAAGTGCTTCTTTTGCATGCTGAGAAAATGGACACCATCTCTCCTTATAAACAATCCTGTTATTGTGTGGTATGGTTGTAGTGTTGTGGTATTATTATTACAGTCGATGGGGAGATGATACACCTGTTAAAACAACCATCGCTTGTGGATACCAGTCTTTTTGTTGACTGTAGAAGGCTCTGGTAGATACCATTGCATGTCCCATGTTAAACCTATAGATGGAGATAGAGGCTAATTTTATGGAAGCTGCCTTCTCTAGAGGACAATACACCAACTGCTCTTGCACTGCCCTCCACTCCTACTCTCTTTATTATCAAGGACCAAGGTCATAAAATGTTTTCAACAGACCAGATGATGATGTTAGCAAATAGGAAAACAACAAACCTGCTGCCTGCCACTTGTTTTGGTAAACAGCTGAGGGATAGTGCAAGAAAAATGTAACCACTCAAATGTATAAACATAGTTTTGAAAGCAAAGGCTGGCCATCCATGAGATCAAACATAGTTTTAACCATGTTTTGAAGCTATACAGTGTTTGTTTACACCCCTAGCGTTGTCATGGGTTTTGTTGCCGAGCATCTCGCAGCATGATAAAAACGCGTTGTGCAGCAGCACATATTGTGCTCTTCTGTCAGACATGCGATGATGTCCCTGGGGAGAAACAGTGTTCATTGTTTGCAGTAATTTCTTTGCTATTATAATATCACAAATGGATGTGGCTGTTTCACCATTAAGAACTCCAGCTTTAATTAACCTCTACAGGATCGGTGCCCCCCCCATCGGGACGGTTGAGCTAATGTAGGCTAATGTGATTAGCATGAGGTTGTAAGAAACAAAAATTAAATCCCTGGACAGAAAGCTTAAATTCTTGTTAATCTAACTGCACTGTCCAATTTACATTAGCTATTACAGTGAAAGGTTACCATGCTATTTTTTTGAGTCGAGTGCACAATTATGAACTTGAAAATGTATGAATAAACCAATTAGGCACATTCGGGCAGTCTTGATACAACATTTGAACAGATATGCAATGGTTCATTGGATCAGTCAAACTTTGCACATATACAGCTGCCATCTAGTGGCCAAAGCCTAAATTGAGCCAGGGCTGGAATAATACATTATGGCCTTTCTCTTGCATTTCAAAGATGGTACAAAAAAATAATACAAAATGTTTTTCCTTTTATTATCTCTATCAGATCTGATGTGTTATTTTCTCCTACATTTTCTCCTTTTGTGGGGAAAAAAGGTATTCTGATTGGCTGGGCCTGACTTCCCTGTGGGTGAGCCTATGTCCTCCAAGGCCCACCCATGTATGAGCCCCTGAAAATTCACATTTTCACAAACTTCAATGTGTTTCCTTTCAAATTGTATCAAGAATATACATATCCTTTTTTTTAATAGATATATATTTTTTGATTGTTTTTATTTCACCATTATTTAACCAGGAAGGCTCGTTGAGAACAAGTTCTCATTTACAACTGTGACCTGGCTAAGTTAAAGCCAAGCAGTGTGACACAAACAACAACACAGAGTTACACATGGAATTAACAAGCGTACAGTCAATAACACAGTAGAAAAAAGAAAGTCTATATACAGTGTGTGCAAATGGCGTGAGGAGGTAAGGCAATAAATAGGCCATAGTAGCAAAATAATTACAATTTAGCAGATTAACACTGGAGTGATAAATGAGCAGATGATGATGTGCAAGTAGAGATACTGGGGTGCAAAAGAGCTTCAGGCTTCAGGTCCTGAGCTACAGGCAGTTAGATTTGGGTATGTTGTTTTAGGCACATTGTTTTTTAAATGGATGGATCCATAAGATGTTTTAAGGCCCATGAGATAGTTTCTACCCACAGGCAGTGTGGCTACTAGCTGACTGAATGTCTGATGATGCATAGGCCTGTTTTACTTTGCTACTTTATTTATCAGCTTGTCCAATCTGTTCTTTACACATGACAAATGACCTGGAAACTTGATTCAACCAAAGATAACATTTCTATTGGTTTACTTTTCCCAGTTGACCGTTATCCCCAGTCTTGCCACTGTTAGTGTTGGCTTTGCTGTCAGTAGATTGAGGAACGCCCCCAGATGAGTCTATAATAGGCGAACAGAATATATTTATATCTTAATGTTATGATAGAAACATAGGCAGGCTCATGTCATGAGAAATATGTGGAAAATAGGAGGGACTAGTAAGGGAATAGCATTCAATATTATACAGCATAATATTGTCCTACACTGTGGTATTGGTCATGTTTTTGGGGTGAATAAGTAGTCGAACATATAAGTAGACTAAACATTAATGTGTCAATGTCAACTAATAATAAGCCCTCGTGCAAAACGCTTTGTTTATCTTGTTTTTGGAGTTGTAAATTCAGCATTTCTTGCACGTTACGAGTTTCAAATTGAATTTAAACTGAATATCCTTGATATGTGAGATCTCACTTCGATTTCTACTCAGTTTATTTGCCGCGTGCGTCGGCTCATGGGACGAAGCGCGCACGCCACTAGAAAATGGACCAGTGAGTGACGCATTGATCCTGCCCTTGGCCACTGAATCACTTAGCTCCTCTTCTAAACGCCCGGAGCATCCCGGCTGAAACAGTGTGATGAGACATGAAAGGAACAGGAGCGCGAGTTGAAGTGCCTTTCAGCAAAATAAGTTTGCCAAAATGTATATATTGCCTCTGGAATAATGTCATTTAATATAAAGACAGGTAGGCTATGTGACTCTTGAGTTTTTGTTGTTTGTGGGGAGTCTATCATTAACTTTCTTAGATAGTGAACTGTGCTGTTGGTTTTATTATAGTTTGTATTGTGTCGTATTAACTTCAGATGCAATTCTTCTGAATATTTAGAATTATTCATTATTAAATTGATTTAGGTACGTTCTTGGTCTGAACTGCTTGTTATACTTCTCTCTGCAAGGTAAGGGTATATGGGTCTGTTATATATTTTTTTTAAGATAAAATTAATAAATGAAGAAACTGAAAGAATGTATCTTTTATACTTTTTACATCTGATTTTTTTTTAAATGTTGGATAACGTGCGTTTATGAAGCACATTGATTGTAGCATGAATATGGGATATTTGTTTAAAATTATTTTGTTGTTGCATGATATCTCAATTTGGGTTTAAATTAACCCAACACTGTGGAACGTATATCAAGGTATCATGATCATATAAAGCACTGTAATGTAAGCACAATGATAAGGCACAGTACTATACTGAACAAAAGTATAAACGCAACATACAACAATTTCAATGGTTTTACTGAGTTACAGTTCATATAAGGAAATAAGTAAATTTAATTAAATTCATTAAGCCCTAATATATGGATTTCATGACTGGGCAGGGGCGCATACATGGGTGGGCCTTGGAGGACATAGGCTCACCCACAGGGGAGTCAGGCCCAGCCAATCAGAATACATTTTCCCCCACAGAGAGAAATACTCCTCGGTTTTATCAGCTTTCTGGTCTCAGATGATCCCGCAGGTGAAGAAGCTGGATATGGGGGTCCTGGCATGGCGTGGTTACACGTGGTCTGCGATTGTGAGGCCAGTTGGACGTACTGCCAAATATTTGGAGGTGGCTTATGGTAGAGAAATTAACATTAAATTCTCTGGCAACAGCTCTGGTGGACATGTTTTTCGTCAGCATGCCAATTGCATGATCCCTCAAATCTTGAGATATCTGTGGCATTGTGTTGTGTGACAAAACAGCACATTTTAGAGTGGCCTTTTATTGTCCCCAGCACAAGGTGCACCTGTGTAATGATCATGCTGTTTAATCAGTTTCTTGATATGCCACACCTGTCAGGTGGATGAGATCTCTTGGCATAGGAGAAAGGCTCACTAACAGGGATGTAAACACATTTGTACACAACATTTGAGAGAAAAATTCTGAGATCATTAATTTCAGCTCATGAATCATGGGACCAACACCTTACATCATGTGTTTATATTATATTACTGTATAATGTTTTATAAGACACAATTATTTATGATACAGTACATCAATGGTGTACTATTTGTTTGGTGAGTTTCAGAACCAAACTCTATTGTGCAACAATAATTAATTCACACAATGTATGAAATGAGGGGACCTTCTTCTAAAAGTGTGCAAATAATGTTTTCTTCTTGATCTCACGGTTTGAAACAGAGATAGTATAGTAATGCTGTTATTCGTGTCGGTTCCTGACGTCTACATCCTGTTTCCTTGTGTAGGTGATGGATCCTCAGCTGGGAAGTGACCTGAGCCAGCATTGAGCAGTGACCTCCTCTCCCTTCTTGTAAAGGCACCACCCATGCCACAGTTCCACCATGCAGTACGGCCAGATCCTTCACAGGTGTGGCCCGGACGATAGCTTCCTCAACCTGAACGTGGGTGGTTTTAAGCAGCGCGTGGAGCGCAGCATCCTGCAGCGCTTCCCCAGGACCCGCCTGGGACGCCTGCTGTACTGCGTCTCCGAGGAGGCCATCCTGGAGCTCTGCGACGACTTCAGCCCCACCGACAGGGAATACTACTTTGACCGCAACCCGTGCTTCTTCCGCAATGTCCTCAACTTCTACCACACGGGCAAGATCCACCTGATGGAGGAGCTGTGCGTCTTCTCCTTCAGCCAGGAGATTGAGTACTGGGGCATCAAGGAGCTCCACCTGGACTCCTGCTGCAGCAACAAGTTTCAGGAGCAGAGACAGTTTGCAGAGGACAAGGACTGGGACCGGAGGAGCGGTGAGCAGCAGCAGCAGTTTGGGAGCATTGATTCGTCCATGGAGGAGCTCTCAACTATGGACAAGGACCTGGAGAAGTTCGAGGGTACCTGGTGCTCGGAGGTCCGCAAGAACATCTGGCTGCATCTGGAGAACCCGGGCTACTCATGTTTGGCCAAGGGGATCGCCGTGGCCTCGCTGGCTGTGGTGCTAACCTCCATCGTGGCCATGTGCGTCCACAGCATGCCCGAGTTCCACCAGGTAGACCTCAACGAGAAGGAGATTGAAGACCCGGTGCTGGCCATTTTCGAGGCTGTGTGCGTCATCTGCTTCTCTGTGGAGTTCCTGGTGCGGCTGGCAGTGGCTCCGTGCGCCCGTAATTTCATGAGCAACGCTCTCAACATCATTGACTTTGTTTCCATCGTTCCCTTCTACGCCACACTGGCCTTTGAGACAGTGGATGAGGAGAACGAGGAACTGGAGAACGTGGGCAAGGTGGTTCAGATCCTGCGACTGATGCGAATCTTCCGCATCCTCAAGCTGGCGCGTCACTCGGTGGGACTACGCTCACTGGGTGCCACGCTAAGGCACAGCTACCACGAGGTGGGCCTCCTGATTCTCTTTCTCTCTGTGGGTATCTCAATTTTCTCTGCGCTCATCTACTTTGTGGAGAAGGAGTCAGAAGAGTCGGACATAACGACCATCCCCGTAGGCTGGTGGTGGGCCACTATTAGCATGACAACAGTGGGCTACGGCGACACCTGCCCGGTGACAGTTGTAGGGAAGCTGGTGGCCACCATATGCATCGTCTGTGGGATACTAGTGGTGGCCCTGCCCATCACCATTATCTTCAACAAATTCTCCATGTACTACCAGAGGCAAAAGGCTATGGATGCCAATCAGAGCAATAATGAAACCGACCAATGCAATAATAACGATATTAAAATCCCCAACCCCAGTCTAACATACTTTAATGTCGGCAACCAGTACACCTTAAAGATGAACTCATTCATCACCAATATCTCTGTCAGGAGCAGCGTCGGCAGTGATGAGGACACGGACGCATCGAGCATCCAGGGTGGCGAGACGACTTGTATCCTGAGGGGCACTTGAGAGCTTAATTTACTAGACTTCAACCTTTTTTTACTCATTGAGGAGCATTACTGTAGGTCATCCACAAATTATCTTGTTATTTTTTTTGTTCCTTCCATGAGAAGTTCCATCTCTGCATTATACAGATCTTCTCCGGGTGTTCCTTAGTCTCCCACGATTTCCTTTGTCTTGTGGGTTCCATGTCGGGGACTGGAACAGTGGATGCTGTCTTTCTTACAGTGTGGCCACAGTTGAGAGCAGGGAGGGGAAATAGGGCCACCCTGTTTTCACCCGAGGCTTCTTAAAATACGCTGGACATGGCAATAAGCACTTTATGGTTCTCAGGGTGAAAGTGAGCTGTATCTCTCCACGCTCTCCTCCTTAGAGACTATGATCCATTAGGCCTAAGAATTGGCCTGTTTTTCATCCATGACTTGAGAACCTATTTTGAAGTTGAGCAGTTTCTGTTAACATGTTTTTTTTTTTAAATCAATGTTTTTTTTTTCCCGTCCAATCATATGGAACGAAACAGACATTGTTTGAAACAACCCACTGGGCACACCATGTCATTTCAACGTGGATAATTAGGTCATATTTGGTTGAGACGTTGATCAATGAGATTACAAGCTATATTCACCCACTCAAAAAGACAGACAAAAAATGTGTTGCATTTCCAATGTGTGTTAGCACTATGCTTTTAACCATCTACATTCACAACCAATGTATGGTTTTTCATTTATTTTTCACCCAAATGTTTATCTCTGCGCTTTCAACCATTTAAAAGCACAGCAAAGTTAAAATGGGAATACAATGTCAGATATTTTGTTTATTTCTACATCAGATTAATGTGTTATCACTGTGCTTCGTCTAATAGCAGAACCAAACAACCTGGATTGCATGGTGATCAATGGCGTTTGAGATTCTGACAGATTATTACAGCAATGTGAAGATCTCCACTGACCTGCGGTGACCCTTGCATGCTGTCTTGAACATGCACGCTTTATATGATCACATAAGAAGACAATTATATTTACAGTAACCTCAAAATGTGGCCATGGATGTGTTACTCATTTTAAGGATGAATGTTACATTAGTTTGTAAAACAGCCTTAATTTGAGGCTATTTGCTGTTTTACAAAATGTAATATTAAATTGTGTTTGGTTGACAACGCAAACAAATATCAACATTTGAAGGACATGTATCTCAAATCCAATGTTATTTGTCACATGCGCCAAATACAACAGGTGAAATGCCTTTCACCTTACAGTGAAATACTTACAAGTCCTTAACACTTATTTTTCTTAAAATTGCATTGTTGGTTAAGTAAAAAAATAGATAAGTAAAAAAATAATCCACTGCTGATGGCTCTATCTGAGCTACTGGTTTAGTCTGGTTTTAATTCCAGGTTGTTAGTCTGGCTTTAATTCCAGGTTGTTAGTCTGGCTTTAATTCCAGTTTGTTAGTCTGGCTTTAATTCCAGTTTGTTAGTCTGGCTTTAATTCCAGTTTGTTAGTCTGGTTTTAATTCCAGTTTGTTAGTCTGGCTTTAATTCCAGTTTGTTAGTCTGGCTTTAATTCCAGTTTGTTAGTCTGGCTTTAATTCCAGTTTGTTAGTCTGGCTTTAATTCCAGTTTGTTAGTCTGGCTTTAATTCCAGTTTGTTAGTCTGGTTTTAATTCCAGTTTGTTAGTCTGGCTTTAATTCCAGTTTGTTAGTCTGGCTTTAATTCCAGTTTGTTAGTCTGGCTTTAATTCCAGTTTGTTAGTCTGACTTTAATTCCAGTTTGTTAGTCTGGCTTTAATTCCAGTTTGTTAGTCTGGTTTTAATTCCAGTTTGTTAGTCTGGCTTTAATTCCAGTTTGTTAGTCTGGCTTTAATTCCAGTTTGTTAGTCTGACTTTAATTCCAGTTTGTTAGTCTGTCTTTAATTCCAGTTTGTTAGTCTGGTTTTAATTCCAGTTTGTTAGTCTGGCTTTAATTCCAGTTTGTTAGTCTGGCTTTAATTCCAGTTTGTTAGTCTGGCTTTAATTCCAGTTTGTTAGTCTGGCTTTAATTCCAGTTTGTTAGTCTGGCTTTAATTCCAGTTTGTTAGTCTGGCTTTAATTCCAGTTTGTTAGTCTGGCTTTAATTCCAGTTTGTTAGTCTGGCTTTAATTCCAGTTTGTTAGTCTGTCTTTAATTCCAGTTTGTTAGTCTGGCTTTAATTCCAGTTTGTTAGTCTGGTTTTAATTCCAGTTTGTTAGTCTGGCTTTAATTCCAGTTTGTTAGTCTGGCTTTAATTCCAGTTTGTCTACAAATGAATAATGGATATGTTGGATTCTTGTCTCCATCTCAACCAAAAATCCAAGTTAAAGAATAGGACTAAATCAAATCAAACTTTAAATGCAACTTTGATTTGATTTAATCCTAATCTTTAATTTAGAGTTTTGGTTGAGATGGAGAAGTGAATGCGACATATCAATTATTAAATTGTACAAAAACTAGAATTATTAAAGCCAGACTAAGTCCGTGGTACAGATGGAACCATCCAAGCAGAAGATAAATATCCTTGACAACCAAACACAATTCAATATCACTAAATATCATTACACTTGAAATCAACCAGAGCTTGAAACTCTAAGCCTATTGTATTGTCTATTTTTTAGTTACATTTTCTGTTGAATTGAAACAATTGATGACTTTGCAAACGCTATACAGTATAGGCCTAACTAGTGTAATTTATGATATGAGTATGCTCAGATTGAATTAAATTTACCCTTTGGAATGACTTTAAAAAAATACTTTTTAAGTAGAGATCTCTCAACAATCATTCTCATGATAGCACATTGGTAATAATCAGTGACAAATATCATGGCTGGGCTTAGTTAAAACCCTGGATGGGAGACCAAAGGGTAGCTGTAGATACAGTAGATCTCCAGTAGGAGGTGCTGCACAACCTGATAGTTGATATAACGTTGAAGATCTTGTATATTTTTAGGTTTGAGGTTTGACTATGTTGAAATTTGAATACCTTCAAAACAAAAGTTAATGACAAAAATATAAATGCAACATACAACAATTTCCAAGATTTTGCTCAATTAAAGGTCATAAAAGGAAATCAGTCAATTGAAATAAATCATTAGGCCATAATCTATGGATTTCACATGACTGGGCAGGGGCGCAGCCATGGGTGGGCCTTGGAGGGCGTAGGCCCACCCACTTGGGAGCAAGGCCCACCCACTGGGGAGCCAGGCCCAGCCAATCAGAATGAGTTTTTCCCCACAAAAGGGCCTCATTACAGACAGAAATACTCCTAAGCTTTTTGTGCATATGGAACATTTCTGGTATCTTTTATTTCAGCTCATGAAACATGGGACCAACACATTACATGTTTACATTTTTGTTCAGTGTATTTTCCACGTAGATTCCACGTCACAATACATTGACAAATTATGTTGAAACAACACTGATTCAACCAGGAAGAAAGTGACTGAAACAAAAGTAAAAATGTTTAAAAATCTGGCCAAATGTATTTCATGGCATGCTACCGCATTTCTGTTCTATGCTAATATTTGAAAGAGACGATTGTACGTGTGCTTTAAGGATAAAGTCAGCATAGGGGGATTGCTGTAATAAAGTATGAGCTATAATAAAGTAATATAAAGTATGACCTTTGAAATTGTACAGCTGTGGCTCGTCTTTAAGACACCATTGCATCAATCCAGAGTCCTCTACTTTGGCATGCTATATACAGAGCATTCGGAAAGTATTCAGACCCCTTGACTTTTTCCTAAATGTTCTTACGTTACAGCCTTATTCTAAAATTGATTAAATCATTTTTTTCCCTCATCAATCTACACACAATCCCCCATAATGACAAAGCAAATACAATAAAAAAACAACCAAAATATCAAATTTACATAAGTATTCAGACCCTTTACTCAATACTTTGTTGAAGCACTTTTGGCAGCAATTACAGCCTTGAGTCTTGGCTATGACGCTACAAGCTTGGCACAACTCTATTTGTGGAGTTTCTCCCATTCTTCTTTGCAGATCTTCTGGCTGCACAGCTATTTTCAGGTCTCTCCAGAGATGTTCAGTCGGGTTCACGTCCGGGTTCTGGCTGGGCCACTCAAGGACACTTCAGAGACTTGTCCCAAACCCACTCCTGCGTTGTCTTGGCTGTGTGCTTAGGGTCATTGTCCTGTTGGAAGGTGAACCTTAGCCCAGGTCTGTGGTCCTGAGCACTTTGGAGCAGATTCTCATCAAGGATCTCTCTGTGCTTTGCTCCGTTCATCTTTCCCTGGATCCTGACTTGATGCTGCCACCACCATGCTTCACCGTAGGGATGGTGCCAGGTTTCCTCCAGACGTGACGCTTGGCATACAGACCAAAGAGTTCAATTTAGGTTTCATCAGACCAGAGAATCTTATTTCTCATGGTCTGTAGAGTCTTTAGGGGCCGTTTGGCAAATTCCAAGTGGGCTGTCATGTGCCTTTTACTGAGAAGTGGTTTCTAACTGGCCACTCTACCATAAAGGCCTGATTGGTGGAGTGCTGCAGAGATGGTTGTCTTTCTCCCCCGATTGCTCAGTTTGGCTGGGCGGCCAGGTCTAGGAAGAGTCTTTGTGGTTCCAAACGTCTTCCATTTAAGAACGATGGAGGCCTCTGTGTTCTTGGGAACCTTCAATGCGGCAGACATTTTTTGATACCCTTCCCCAGATCCGTGCCTCAACACAATCCTGTCTCGGGGCTTTAGGGACAATTCCTTCGACCTCATTGCTTGGTTTTTGCTCTGACATGCACTGTCGCATGTTGGATCTGATATAGACACGCGTGTGCCTTTCCAAATCATGTCCAATCAATTGAATTTACCACATGTGGACTCCAATCAAGTTGTGGAAACATGTCAATTTCGAGTCCCAAAAGGAGTACTGCTGTAAATAAGGTATTTTTGTTTTTTATTTGTCATAAATGTGCAAACATTTTGAAAAACCTGCTTTGTCATTGTTGGGTATTGTGTGTAGAATGATTAGGACAAAATGTATTTAATCTATTTTAGAATATGTCTGTAAGCTAACAGAATGTGGGAACGTGAAAGGGTCTGAATACTTTCCAAACGCACTGTAACAACCAGTTATGGCACGTTTACCTATTTTAGGTCCTAAAATATTTCCCATATCAGTTAGCCATGCCAGAAAAGGCACTGCTCAGCAAATATGACAGGCAGACATACAGTCATACAGAAAATGTCTTACACATGACTGTTTTCTACAACCTCTGTGAAGCTTAAGAGTTTTGAACACATTTTTCATCTACCTCAATTTCAACAACTTGATATTTGTTCGTCAGGTGCATAAAAAAACGTCAGGTGCATAAAAATGTGCTTTGCCTGTCTATTTCTCTCTCACACTCGATCTCTCTCTTTCACTTCTCCTCATCCCACCCATCTGATCTCCCAGAATGCACTCAGAGGGACGTCTCTCTCTCTCTCTCTCTTTTCTCAGATTAAGATGTGTATATCAGATCGATCAGAGAGAGAAAGGCCAAACATTGGGGCGGTCATCCAAGAATTACAGTGTAATGACCCAGACAAAAGTGCTTTCCCAAGTGCCACTGTTAATCCAATTGATTTGATCTTATTTTGGGGGCGATCATTGATCAAAGTGTCTCTGTTAAAATCAAATTAAAAGTGTCTCAACTCAATTTCAATCGCACCTGTCGCAGCAGGTAACTCTCTACAAGTATAAAAGTAATCTGTATTTACTAGTGTCGTCTGTCAATTATGTTTTTCTCTACGTGAACGAGGCAGAAGCGGAACCACTTAAAATATTGTAATTGAGGTTGGTTTGGTTTAGGAACATCCAAAATCTGTATTTCTTAGATTTTTGACAATGCTTATCACCTAGAATAGCACATTATTAGTCCATCTGAGACTTTGTGTGTTTTGGGAAGCAGACCTGAAGACAAAACACAACTGTTGTAATGCCTGAAAGCTCTGGTCATCAGAGTAGCTGGGCTGTATCACCCATTATTACACACAGATTGTTTGTCTTTAAAATGGAATTCTGGAAGTATTCCATGAATGCAACGAAGATGGGACTTTGAAAGAAAAAGCATTAAAAGGGGTACTGTTTAGTAGGCACACACATTCACATATAGAATGTCTATGTTTTTTTGTTAGCAGATGTTTTCATATTTGTTACATATTTGTTATCCACCACAGCAAACAGTGAATACAGACCACGAGAAGCATCTACTGAAATGAGGACAAGCTAAGTCAAGCACAAACTGTTCTACACTGATGTGAAAGTATATCGAAAGGACATTGGCCTTTTTTTGGGCAGCAAACTGCAGCTGTCAGAGATGGCTAAGTAGCCTGGTGGTGAAACTGACATTCTAACAAACGTTTACATCAGCACTGCAGAGTGTGTGTCATTCCCCTTTCGAGATATCCATGACGTGACCTTTTATTGTAGGCCCAGAAGTTGGTTGATGATTATCACAGTTACTACAGCTGTAGTAAACCGTTATTGTCGTCCACAATATTATAAGCCTAATCTATTTACCAATATATGTATGTAGCAGATATAATCGACAATGTCCTCATACCAGCAACACTATGTCTACTGTGACTTGTTACATTTTTACTCGTGAACTTATTTAGGCTTGCCATAACGAAGGGGTTGAATACTTATTGACTCAATAAATTTTAGATTTAAATATTTTAATTAATTTGTGAACATTTCTTAAAAACATAATTCCACGTTGACATTATTGGGTATTGGGTGTATGCAAGTAACAAAATTCTCAATTTAATCCATTTAAAATTCAGGCTGTAACAACAAAATGTGGAAAGAAAACCATCGGTTATGAATAGTTTCTGAAGGCTGGTTATAGGCAGACTTTCATATTAGACCTATACCTTAGTAGACCATATAGCAGAGTCATTGTTTTACAAGTCACAAGTAAGTCTCAAGTCTTAACACTCAAGTCCCAAGTTAAGATAGGCAAGTACGAGTCAAGTCTCAAGTCGAGTCAAGTCTCAAGTCAAGTCTCAAGTCAAGTCTCAAGTCAAGACCATCAAGTTTCAAGTCACGTCACAAGTCCTAAATTTGAGTTGAGTCCTAAACAAGTCATAATGTGCCCTTCACCAAATGTATTACCATTTCATATTTTTAACAGGAGTAATAGTATATTACATTTACACAAATCATGAATGCTTTAAAAAAATATCTATATATTTATTACTTTCCAAATAAACGTTATATTTCCATGGAAATACATGGGTAGCCGTGAGAAATACTAGGATCACTATGGGGCGCAGTCGGGCGATGTAGGCTTGTACACAATCGCCCAACCTTAACACACACACACACACACTGTGGGGTTACAGTAGGCTAACATATGTCAATGGTTTTAGTAACAGCAGTAACATCAGACAGGATTTAGGCTACCAACGGCCTAGCCAGTTGTAGCTCAATCTTGGGTGCAATGATCACGTTCCCACACTGACTGACTGTGTGGAGGCTCATTGATTTAACGTTGGCCTACATTATAAACTAGTAAAGTAATAAAATATATAGCTGTCAGCTATATTAGCCACGACTTACCGTTCTTTGTGCAGCTTCAAATGTCGAACAAAGTTGGAAATTGTTGCGCCTGTCTAATTTTCTTCCCGCATGTTTTGTAAGTTGCAATACTTTTTTTGTTGATACCGTGTTGTCTTTATATCCGAAAATAATAATTTTGGGTATCATCTTTCCAAGGGCTCCATCTGAATTCACCCGCCTATGTTCCTCTGCACTGCCACGCACAACTTTTTCTCAGCTGGCACAATTTGATTGGCTGCTGTCCGATTCAAACTGTAATCCGTTAAATGAAGAGTTGATGCGCTGCACTTTTTTAATAGCATCATTTTTTATATTTGGGCTTGGGGAGGGTATCAAGTCAGGTCGAGTCATAAGGCTCACATCCAAGTAAAGTCAAGGGTCATTGGTGTTAAAGTCAAAGTCGAGTTGCAAGTCATCATCTATCCTATTTAAAAAGGACTGAAGAAAGAAACTGATCATTTGGTTCCATTTCAACATATTTATTAGTGAAACCAAAGTGTTGTAACATATCAAAATTATATCAAAATTAAAACCAAAACTTTTCAAATGTTCAAATCAAAAGGCTATTGCACAGAAAAACGTGGAAACACTGGACAGCATGTGGTTAATACATAATAAACTAAAGCACTGATCATTGGGAACAAGATCAGAATGATTGTTAATGCTCAACCCATAAATTAAATAAATAAGTAGCCTAGCCTACAAAACTAAAACAATCAATCAGTTCAAATCAAAAGGTCTGATCAACATGACATCAGTGATGCAGCAACATGCCGAGTCCCCGGAACCGACATACTCACAAGTCAACAGATGGTTTATTATTTAGTTTAAAAGCTCTGGACGAAGGCCAAAAAAAAAACAACAACTTTTCAGTGAGAAAATAGAAATCCATTTTGGGTATAACATTTAAACATTTTCAAAGATGTAGCCTATGATGCGATACTCGTTATCATTTTAAGGAGAACCAAAACTACTTCAGCGCAGAAGTTTCGGGCATCTTCCCAATTAGGTAACCTTGTTTTGTTGTTGGCTGCTTGAAGAGAACTAGGGCCAACCACTCGCAGCCAATGCATTGTGGGAAAGTGTGCATCGAATCCTACTAGGTGGACAGCTTACACGAGTATAACATCCTGGCTTTTAAACCATACTCAATTTTCTAACCGTTACAATTGCGTTTTCTTTTTTGGTCTTACGTGATTGCGTTGTTTCTCGCTATTTGTTGACTTCGGTAGCACGTCCCAATATCTAATTGATCAGCTGTTGTCAAAGCCAAAAATGAGTATGACATCCGGGCATTTAAAGTAAACTATATTTTCTAAATGTTGCATATTATTATCTTTCCACACTCTCAAAACGGCCTACTATTAGGATGCAAGTACAGTGCCTTGCGAAAGTATTCGGCCCCCTTGAACTTTGCGACCTTTTGCCACATTTCAGGCTTCAAACATAAGGATATAAAACTGGTATTTTTTGTGAAGAATCAACAACAAGTGGGACACAATCATGAAGTGGAACGACATTTTTTGGATATTTCAAACTTTTGAACAAATCAAAAACTGAAAAATTGGGCGTGCAAAATTATTCAGCCCTCTTAAGTTAATACTTTGTAGCGCCACCTTTTGCTGCGATTACAGCTGTAAGTCGCTTGGGGTATGTCTCTGTCAGTTTTGCACATCGAGAGACTGAAATTTTTTCCCATTCCTCCTTGCAAAACAGCTCGAGCTCAGTGAGGTTGTATGGAGAGCATTTGTGAACAGCAGTTTTCAGTTCTTTCCACAGATTCTCGATTGGATTCAGGTCTGGACTTTGACTTGGCCATTCTAACACCTGGATATGTTTATTTTTGAACCATTCCATTGTAGATTTTGCTTTATGTTTTGGATCATTGTCTTGTTGAAAAGACAAATCTCCGTCCCAGTCTGACGTCTTTTGCAGACTCCATCAGGTTTTCTTCCAGAATGGTCCTGTATTTGGCTCCATCCATCTTCCCATCAATTTTAACCATCTTCCCTGTCCCTGCTGAAGAAAAGCAGGCCCAAACCATGATGCTGCCACCACCATATTTGACAGTGGGGATGGTGTGTTCAGGGTGATGAGCTGTGTTGCTTTTACGCAAAACATAACGTTTTGCATTGTTGCCAAAAAGTTCAATTTTGGTTTCATCTGACCAGAGCACCTTCTTCCACATGTTTGGTGTGTCTCCCAGGTGGCTTGTGGCAAACTTTAAATGACACTTTTTATGGATATCTTTAAGAAATGGCTTTCTTCTTGCCACTCTTCCATAAAGGCCAGATTTGTGCAATATACGACTGATTGTTGTCCTATGGACAGAGTCTCCCACCTCAGCTGTAGATCTCTGCAGTTCATCCAGAGTGATCATGGGCCTCTTGGCTGCATCTCTGATCAGTCTTCTCCTTGTATGAGCTGAATGTTTAGAGGGATGGCCAGGTCTTGGTAGATTTGCAGTGGTCTGATACTCCTTCCATTTCAATATTATCGCTTGCACAGTGCTCCTTGGGATGTTTAAAGCTTGGGAAATCTTTTTGTATCCAAATCCGGCTTTAAACTTCTTCACAACAGTATCTCGGACCTGCCTGGTGTGTTCCTTGTTCTTCATGATGCTCTCTGCGCTTTTAACGGACCTCTGAGACTATCACAGTGCAGGTGCATTTATACGGAGACTTGATTACACACAGGTGGATTGTATTTATCATCATTAGTCATTTAGGTCAACATTGGATCATTCAGAGATCCTCACTGAACTTCTGGAGAGAGTTTGCTGCACTGAAAGTAAAGGGGCTGAATAATTTTTCAGTTTTTGATTTGTTGAAAAAGTTTGAAATATCCAATAAATGTCGTTCCACTTCATGATTGTGTCCCACTTGTTGTTGATTCTTCACAAAAAAATACAGTTTTATATCTTTATGTTTGAAGCCTGAAATGTGGCAAAAGGTCGCAAAGTTCAAGAGGGCCGAATACTTTCGCAAGGCACTGTATGTGTTTTCGGACACACACACACACACACACACACACACAGTGTGATACACTTTAGATTAGATTTCTTGTAGTTGTAAATACAGCATTTAAACTGCATATACTCCCTTACCTAATACTGGCTGATGACTTTGTTCTTCTGCTAGTTAGCCATTATTTAACTGTAGAAATGATGCATCATCATAAAAATAATTTGTTCATTTCTAATGCAGAATAATCTTTATACTCATTGAGATATATATATATATACACATATTTGGAATCACTAGCCACTTTAGTAATGGAACACTAGTCACTTTAATAATGTTTAAATAATGTTTGCATTCTGCTTTACTCAGCTCATACGTATATACTATATTCTACTCTACCATATTTTAGTCAATGCTCCTCCGACATTGCTCAATATTTATATATTTCTAAATGCCATTCTTTTAACTTTTAGATTACTGTGTATTGTTGTGAACTGTTAGATACTATTGCACTGTTGGAACTAGGATCACAAGCATTTCGCTACACCAGCAATAACATCTGCTAAATATGTGTATGTGACCAAAACCATTTGATTTGATTGCACTGCAGCCAGGCTCAAATGACAAAATGTCAATAAACGACTAGCAATGTCTTGAAAGAAAAACCCATGAGAGGTCATTTTTGGCACACGAGCAACCAGAGCCCTTTTCAGCTGACTCATACCACTGCGTCTTAAGTGTTCTATGTAGTCAGTCAGTCTCTGTCTTTCTCAAACTTCCATTATCCTAGAATGACTGTTTTAGATTGCCCAGTTATCTCCATTCTAAATGTTTTAGCAAATCCATGAAATTGGTTCCTGCTGCAAATAGGTATAACACATGCAAGTAATAAGGAACTATGTGTATCTATACTGTAACTATCTGTCTAATGTAGCCAACCATGCAAATACACAGTTTTTCCAAATACCACTTGGTGTACTGTGGGACCACAAATACACCTGGAAGAAGAACAACCAAGATTCTATAAGCGTCTTAAAAAGGACGCCAAGAGACAAATGTCTACGTTAGTGCCTCCGAGGCGTTCCCTCGAGCTAAAGAGATATTGATTTTGTGTCCACTGTTAATGTCGGGCGATTCTGACGCCCCACAGCATTGGAAACATCTGTGCGATTTGCTTGCAGTGGAGACGAGCGTGAGCAGCAGGCTATGGACTAACGAAGAAGTGTGTTTGAGATGCACTAATAGTTCAGACACCTTTCACTGAGGATGGAGGGGTGGGGTGGGGTGTGGTGGGTGGGGGACATTGTGAAATTGCAATTTTGTCCCCCCCAGTTTTATAATTGGAATGTGATACAAAACGAGGCAACAGTGTGTTTTATGACCATGCAGATGACTCAGTCAGTTAGGCTGTTTGGAGTGTCTATCTATCTATCTATCTATCTATCTATCTATCTATATCTATATCTATTCACCCCCCCCCCCTCCCCCACTTCTAAAAACAAAAGTTGCACCCCTGAGTTCAGATGTCAAGTTGACAGCCGTTCAAAGATGCTTCCATGTGTAGCAGAAATAAATCAAGTTCAGATAAAGTTTGACAATCAAAATTCATCATACTACTGACTCCCTTATACTTCTTCCTGAAATTCACATGTTTAGTGAATCCGGGCTAAAGAGTGCAGACAGCTGGAGGAGAATATACTCTATGGCAACATGCTCTTCTGTGTGGTATAGTTGAAATAACTTCTAGATCAGGCTGTTCAATTGCGGTCCTGGAGGGCCGAAACACTTCTGTTTTTTGTTTCTACCCAGCCTGGTCTCATAGACTAGACGTAACACAGATGACGGAACATAGATAGACGTAACATAAATGTAAATCCGAGGACACTCAAATTAGTATGATATGTTACGTTTGGTATGTTTACATGACATAGTTATTTAAAGGAAACCTTCACCCACAAGTTATCTTTTGGTATGTGTTTCATTGTGTTTCATCCATTGTTGACATAGTGACAAAATGTTTTGCTTGTCAACACTCAAGATATGTAACTTACATAATACAGAAATCATCCCAGGTACGACAAAACGCAGCATCGTACAATACAAAACGCAGCATCGTACGATGCAAAACGCAGCATCGTACGATACAAAACGCAGCATCGTACGATACAAAACGCAGCATCGTACGATACAAAACGCAGCATCGTACGACACAAAACACAGCATCTCATGATACAAAAAGCAACATTGTATCATACAAAACGCAGGATCATATGATGCAAAACGCAGCATCTTATGATACAAAACGCAGCATCGTATGATACAAAGCGCATCATACAGGGATCATTTCTGTATTTTGAATGTTACACAACTTGAAAAGTGGGAATTGTATTGATTTATTGCCATCTCACTCGCTGACATCCTTTTTATCATATGTCAGGTATTTCCTCACTTTTACAAGCGGCATGATTGAGATATCCCCCGAATGCAATAGACTAGACATCTGGAGGGATGGCTCACAGGCTGATGGTTAAAGGTTGCGTGGTTTTATAGTTATTGGTTATCGGTTATGTCACTCAATCCAGAGGCAGTAAAGAGATTCCTAAGTGTGTTAGCTAAGACCCAAGCAGCAAATACGTCAAATGACATTGAATGACATCAATCACTTTGTCTATTACGATTGTTTGAATTGCTGAAGAATCTTAAGGCACTATTCCTGCAGATGTCTCACTGATCAAGGAAAAATGTAGTGTAATCATCAAATTGAATCTGGAATCTAATGCAGATGTACAGTGATGTGTGACTGTCCTAATATGGATACCACACGGCTGCACACAATTCATGTCTGTGTGCCTACCGTTACCAGAGATCTGTATATAATGATGAGATGCTCATGTCTCCTCCCTAACAAATGGGAGTCATTGTCCCAAAGGCAGGAAGACAGGTTGATAAGCTTAGGTTTAAAATAAGCCCATAGAAGCACATTGGACACATTTTTGAAAGATTTTTGGCAAAAGTGAAAACTCTCGCTTCACATCTTCCTCTCTGCCTTAACTCTTGCTGTACAGATGTAGGATCTTAATTTGATCACCTTGTTGTTGTAGGAAATGTCCTGCACAGCAGAAAATGCTAACTTGTAGTATTTTCAAGGTTTAAAAAGGCTTCTAAAGTTTGTAATTTCCCCTTTAACATAGACTTGATTTGCGCCAATGAAAAATGTATCAACCCAAACAATTATAATCCACACAACAATTCAAATGTCTTATTGCTGCAGGATTATTGTTATTTCTGTGAGAAACTGGTCAAATTCAGATCCTATATCTGTAGGTCCATTTGCAGTTGTCGAAAGACAACAGCCACAGAGATTTCTTCAACAATTCCAGACCTTCAAGGTCACGAGAACAATACGGACACCTCTGATTTGTCCCTTGGTGGATAAAGATATCTGTCAACAAACCTGGTGAGTGGAAATAGGCCATCGTGGGCCGAGAATATGATTTTGGATTTCATACGACACGAAATTCACACCATAAATGGAAAGTTAGCTCCAACGAGGGATCATAGCCTGGTGTCATGCTGTGAGCTAGATCTCCTGTATCTATTTTCTAGAATCGCAAACAAAAAGCAATGTGAAAATCATCTTCTTATCTCTGCACCTAATATAAGACATTTTAGTGGATCAGAACAAAATGGATGGGAATGCCTCTGACTTGATCATGTGAAAAAAATGTATTACTGTTGTCAGGTCCGTCTGAAACAGAGCAGTGATCTGGTTGCCCTTGAATGGTAACTGATGAAAGTGCCTTAAAATAGGCCTGCGTGAGTTCAGTGGAAGTGTTCTTTCGATTGGCAAAACACTGTCATTCAAGTCTATAAATATTGATTTAAATTGAGCAGAAGAGGTACATCCCTTTAGTGAGTGCTGTACAAAAAAAATAACCTAATAAATTATTTTCACGTTTGACAATTAACATATGAGGAAAAAGTCCAAAACTCTGAATTAATGTAGGGAGACCAGGCCAGCTGCTGCTCCCCTACCACCCAACCCCGTTGAGGGATCACCATCACTGTCTGACATTCATCTCTATTTACATGGCCGTCACATCACCCCCAATTCAACATACAGAGGTAGCGTGGAGAGAAATGTTCAATAGAAATGATGAAGTCATCTGTGGAAATCCAGACACGCTTAAATAACTATAGGATTATATAAAAAGACTGGCAGTCCATCTGTGTAATGGCATGGTTTAATTCTACACACCCTGACAGATATTGGATATGTAACAATTATAAATATATTATTACACAGTTTTATACAAAGAGCATGTTGTCCACTGTTGTTACATGCTCAAGTGAGGGAAAGGGTGTAGAACTGACCACTATCTGGGATAATAACAGACAAAGAGAGTTAAACTGCTCAACCATTATATGACAAACATGTAACTACACCCACAGATGGGCTATCCAAAGTCGGTTGCACACCAGCCCGGCTGAATCTAATTGCCGAAAGATGTTGGCTAGCTTACTAGCTAGTCTCGGTTAATTCCAGACACAAGACCTGGTTAGACTGTTTCAAGTTATCAAGAATGGTGAGTGACTAACTGTGTACTGTTCCCTTTCAGTCGGTCATTCAGTATAACAGTCAACGACCAATCATATTCACCTGAAAACTGAAATATCACCCAATGGGACAATGGATGCTGAGCCCGCCCTCGGAAGCACTGCCTTCCTCGCTATAATACCAGGGCATGTATTCATTTTCTAAATGATTTGATCTTCTGCTGGCCTGAAGTAAGAACGTGTCACGTAATTTACAAACTTTTCAAGCACACAAAGACTATGACAGTCGACTCTGACTTAGGCGTCTGTTAGTGGGGAGAGAATACTGGTCCCCCTAGATGTTGCAAGTTTTTGGTCTTGGTTTTTGTGTCTGCTAAAAGCTAACTACATTCTGCTCTGCTTGAGTAGTAGCTAATGCTTCTTTGCTTGGGTAGGATTAAGAATAAGTGTCCAGTGGTAAGAGTAAGTTCAAAAAGGCTAACCAGCCAAGTTTGAACCTCCAACTGTATGTACCCTAGGATGCCAAGAGTGTGCAAAGCTGTCATCAAGGCAAAGGGTGGCTAGTTTAAAGAACCGCAAATATAAAATATATTTTGATTTGTTTAACACTTTCTATGGTTACTACATGATTCCATATGTGGTTTTTCAGAGTTTGTTTTCACTATTATCCTACAATGTAGAAAATAGTAAAAATAAAGAAAACCGTGAAACTTTTCACTATTACTGTACGTGGATAAGACCAAGGACATCCGGATTTATGATCAGCTTTTGTTTCGCTAATCCAGCTCGGGGTAGGGCGCTTTCTGAGCAGTGCCTTACTCATTTCTCCCTGGTGTATGACAGCAAAGGACAAGGGTTTCCAACAAGTCAATTCGTCAAATTTCTTCCCTGCTAGAGCTGCCCCAGTCAACTTTAAGTGCTGTTATTGTGAAGTGGAAATGTCTAGGAGCAACAACGGCTCAGCCATGAAGTGGTAGGCCACACAAGCTCACAGAATGGTACCGCAGAGTGCTGAAGCAAGTAAAAATCTGTAGTCTTGGTTGCAACACTCACTACCGAGATTCAAACTGCCGCTGGAAGCAACGTCAGCACAAGAACTGTTCGTCATTGAGTTTCATTAAATGGGTTTCTATGGCTGAGCAGCTGCACACAAGCCTAAAATCACCATGCGCAATGCCAAGTGTCGGCTGGAGTGGTGTATGACAATGCCACAACCTCAAACAGTCACACTCCAAATTCCACTATGGCCAAGACCAAAGAGCTGTCAAAGGACACCAGAAACAAAATTGTAGACCTGCACCAGGCTGGGAAGACTGAATCTGCAATAGGTAAGCAGCTTGGTTTGAAGAAATCAACTGTGGGAGCAATTATTTGGAAATGGAAGACATACAAGACCACTGATAATCTCCCTCGATCTGGGGCTCCACGCAAGAGCTCACCCCGTGGGGTCAAAATTATCACTAGAACGGTGAGCAAAAATCCCAGAACCTATGATGAAAATTGCAGGCCTCATCTTTTTAAGTGGGAGAACTTGCACAATTGGTGGCTGACTAACTACTTTTTTGCCCCACTGTATGTCCCTCATAGTATGTTATACAGAGTGAAATGGAACGTACAGTTATTAATATAACTACTGTTCCCTGAAGAAGGGAATGAGGTATTACATGCTTTGGCTCCGCCTAGTCAGAATTAAGGAAATTAATATGAGCCCCGGTATTATAGGCAGGAAGGCGGGGCTTCGCCATCCATTGGACCGTTAGGCGTGATTTTAAGTTTTCAGGTGAATACGATTGGTCGTTGACTCCCCATAGTGTCACGAACCGGCTCAAAGCCCGTAACTAAAGGGAGACAACGTGGAGATAAGGAGTAACAAAACATATATTTACTAAAGTAAACTAAGTACAATATACAATGATGTGTGTAATCAGTAATCATTAGTGTAAGTGAGTGTTTTGCATGCATGAATGTGATAATAGTAATCTCGTTCTAGGTCGCATTTCCTGAAGAGGATCATTGAAACCGTTCAGCCCTCCTTTAATTACAGATTGTGCACCAATATTACATTCTAAATTCCTGTTTTATTCAATTAAGTGCTCTTTAATATGTACCACATGGAGAATTCAATAAGTCATTTTTTTTCCAATGAGATGCAAAAGATGCCAAATTTCTGCATTTTGACATGTCCCTCCGTGCACCCTTTGACTTCTAGAAAGATTTTAACCCACCTAACCCCCAACATTTCTCAGTTTTCACCATCATAGTTATTTTGTTGCTTTGAGAAAGTAATTTTAAGGCCAACCCTGTTACGTGAATTGAAAAATGTAACATCTAATAATTAAATCACAGTGTAAAAGCCGGTGAGCTGCTTCTACTCTCTTATGCCATTTTTCTGTTGTTTTGAGCGGGTGGAGAATAACAAGTCAACCCTGTTACTCATAGACAGACAGGCTAGAAATGGTTTTTGTGAAGCTTCAATTGCCCCTCCCTGTTGCGTACAACAAGCTTCCATTTCCCCCATCATGAAGGAATTTGTGGCTGATTTAAGATGAAAACGTCAACCCTGTTACGGTCAAACCTGTTACTTTATTTGGCACTTAATAGGGATTTACTATAGTCACTTTTTATTTAACCTTGAGATTGGAAAATTAGTTTTTAATTGAGTTGGAAATGTCCTATTGATGATGTAAAAAGTATGTGAAATCATGCGTTTTTTTTACCAAGTTACATTTCTCAAATGACACTGAATTTGTGGAAGGACCCAAATACTAATGCCATTTTTCCCAGTAACGACAGATGGAAAACGTCATTGCCTTCTGAACATACGGAAAGCATATCGTGGCTATTGTTCCCCATGCTGTGTTTGCTGTAAAAGCATTGCAAGTAGGACGTTCATCCATGCAACACCAAAATCAATTCCTCTCGAATTACCTTCCAATATCGACAACCTCTCTGTGCTCTGAGCAGATGCAGCAATGGTAATTTGTATATGTTTTTGTTTTTTTGCACGCCACAAGATTCAGTGAGGACTTGGAAAGATACATGTTTAAGATACGTGTTTAAATTGTCCTAATATGGACCCCGTACAGAGAGAGGCACAGTTTATGGCTTGATGAGTAGCAAGGTCAGAGTATTCTCATAGCCACTCTTCTTTGTCTAATGCTGGTATAAACACTGAGTCAGCACTGACAGTTGACATAATCTCTATTACTAAACATGATTTATTGTTTTTTTTTGTTGAAAACTGAAAACCTATTGGGTCTTCCGTTCTACCACTTTTGTTGTTTTGCCCTGGTGGCGTTTTATCATTATGCATTTTTGATTCTTTCCACTTAGGCAGCGTAATGCATCTCCCAAGCACTTTAAGGTTTATGAAATACTATAAATGTCTTGGCTAATGTGTTTCTCTGGGTTTGTGGTTCTCTGGCATAATGTCTCAAAGGGCAGAGGATATTGTCTGGACAAAGATGAAAGCGCCATAGAATGTGAGGCTTTCAGCAAGAGAACATACCACATGGCTCTAAAAGCATTGTCAGAGGCTCGTGCCCTCCTAGAATCAATATTTGAAATGTAAGGTTATCCACTATTCAGGAAATTAGTGCTGCTCAATTTCTGGGATCCTTGTAAGCTGTAGTCAATGTCGAGAAAGTTTTGTAATTGAATAGTGACAAATTACAGCTTGGCTTTCAAAGATTTAATGTCAATTTGAGAATTGGACAAGGACCAAATCAATCACTCGTGCACAGCAGATTCATATGTATATTGAGCATATGAAGATTTTGATTTGTATTATATCCATCTGTTATTTTACCAGGTAAATTGACTGAGAACACGTTCTCATTTGCAGCAACGACCTGGGGAATAGTTACAGGGGAGAGGAGGGGGATTAATGAGCCAAGTGTAAACTGGGGATTATTAGGTGACTGATGGTTTGAGGGCCAGATTGGGAATTTAGCCTCCCCTACGCTTACGATAAGTGCCATGGGATCTTTAATGACCTCAGAGAGTCAGGACACCCGTTTAACGTCCCATCCGAAAGACGGCACCCTACACTGCCCTGGGGATTTGGGATATTTTTTTTTTTAGACCAGAGGAAAGAGTGCCTCCTACTGGCCCTTCAACACCACTTCCAGCAGCATCTGGTCTCCCATCCAGGAACTGACCAGGACCAACCCTGGGGATTATATAGTCTTGAACTGGGATTTTTAATGAATGCCCAAAATATTATATATATATATATATATATAATATTTTGGGCATTCATTAAAAATCCCAGCTCTAGACTACATTACTTAACATTTCATTGTAGCGTGTCGTTATAACATTCTATTTACAACAGGATATGTGTGTCTTGATGGATTCAGACTTTAGCAGGTAATAAAATAATATATACTTAAAAAAAAAAATCTAAACATGCATGGATTGATTTTGGAATGTAGACCAAAGTAAACTGTGTTGTCATTTTTATTACTACTGACAGTTGAGATACAGCATCTCAGTTTAGCGGGGTACAACCATAGAGATACAATATAATACATAACCTGATCTAACTTTATATATGTGTTCCAAATCATGACATTTGCTTATCAAAATTATAACTTCAAGGACGCAAGAAACTCGAAGGGTTAAGGTTAGGCATTAACCCCTATGTGGTTAAGGTCAGGGTATTGGTTAAGGTTAGGCATTAAACCCTATGTGGCTAAGGTCAGGGTATTGGTTAAGGTTAGGCATTAAACCCTATGTGGTTAAGGTCAGGGTATTGGTTAAGGTTAGGCATTAAACCCTATGTGGTTATGGTCAGGGTATTGGTTAAGGTTAGGCATTAGCTCCTATGTGGTTAAGCTCTCCCGCTATCTCTCTCAGAATGACCTTCTTGATCCAAATCAGTCAGGTTTCAAGACTAGTCATTCAACTGAGACTGCTCTTCTCTGTATCACGGAGCGCTCCGCACTGCTAAAGCTAACTCTCTCTCCTCTGCTCTCATCCTTCTAGACCTATCGGCTGCCTTCGATACTGCGAACCATCAGATCCTCCTCTCCACCCTCTCCGAGTTGGGCATCTCCGGCGCGGCCCACGCTTGGTCCTTGACAGGTCGCTCCTACCAGGTGGCGTGGCGAGAATCTGTCTCCTCACCACGCGCTCTCACCACTGGTGTCCCCCAGGGCTCTGTTCTAGGCCCTCTCCTATTCTCGCTATACACCAAGTCACTTGGCTCTGTCATAACCTCACATGGTCTCTCCTATCATTGCTATGCAGACGACACACAATTAATCTTCTCCTTTTCCCCTTCTGATGACCAGGTGGCGAATCGCATCTCTGCATGTCTGGCAGACATATCAGTGTGGATGACGGATCACCACCTCAAGCTGAACCTCGGCAAGACGGAGCTGCTCTTCCTCCCGGGGAAGGACTGCCCGTTCCATGATCTCGCCATCACGGTTGACAACTCCATTGTGTCCTCCTCCCAGAGCGCTAAGAACCTTGGCGTGATCCTGGACAACACCCTGTCGTTCTCAACTAACATCAAGGCAGTGGCCCGTTCCTGTAGGTTCATGCTTTACAACATCCGCAGAGTACGACCCTGCCTCACACAGGAAGCGGCGCAGGTCCTAATCCAGGCACTTGTCATCTCCCGTCTGGATTACTGCAACTCGCTGTTGGCTGGGCTCCCTGCCTGTGCCATTAAACCCTACAACTCATCCAGAACGCCGCAGCCCGTCTGGTGTTCAACCTTCCCAAGTTCTCTCACGTCACCCCGCTCCTCCGCTCTCTCCACTGGCTTCCAGTTGAAATCCGCTACAAGACCATGGTGCTTGCCTACGGAGCTGTGAGGGGAACGGCACCTCAGTACCTCAGACTCTGATCAGGCCCTACACCCAAACAATGGCACTGTGTTCATCCACCTCTGGCCTGCTCGCCTCCCTACCACTGAGGAACTACAGTTCCCGCTCAGCCCAGTCAAAACTGTTCGCTGCTCTGGCCCCCAATGGTGGAACAAACTCCCTCACGACGCCAGGACAGCGGAGTCAATCACCACCTTCCGGAGACACCTGAAACCCCACCTCTTTAAGGAATACCTAGGATAGGATAAAGTAATCCTTCTCGCCCCCCTTAAAGATTTAGATGCACTATTGTAAAGTGGCTGTTCCACTGGATGTCATAAGGTGAATGCACCAATTTGTAAGTCGCTCTGGATAAGAGCGTCTGCTAAATGACTTAAATGTAAATGTAATGTAAATGTTAAAGTCAGGGTATTGGTTAAGGTTAGGCATTAGCTCCTATGTGGTTAAGGTCAGGGTATTGGTTAGGGTTAGGCATTAACCCCTATGTGGTTAAGGTCAGGGTATTGGTTAGGGTTAGGCATTAACCCCTATGTGGTTAAGGTCAGGGTATTGGTTAGGGTTAGGCATTAAACCCTATGTGGTTAAGGTCAGGGCATTAGTTAGGGCTAGTTTGTCGGTCGAGTGAGAAGGTGAGAGAAGCAATGGAGAGCAAACCAAAATGTGACTGTGGGCCTTGTCCTAAGCAGAACGTTGGGCAAACAGACCCAGAATGTTGGGCGAATAGACTATCATTTCAAACTTGCCCACCAACTTGTACTATCAAATAGAAACACGCTATGCTTGCGAGCCGGCTCTCGGCCGAGAGACGACAGCAGAAGATACAGGCCGAACCGTAAGTCAACAGACAGTGGTGAGGGTACCCAGCCGAATCCAACAGACAGTGGTGAGGGTACCCAGCCGAATCCAACAGACAGTGGTGAGGGTACCCAGCCGAATCCAACAGACAGTGGTGAGGGTACCCAGCCGAATCCAACAGACAGTGGTGAGGGTACCCAGCCGAATCCAACAGACAGTGGTGAGGGTACCCAGCCGAATCCAACAGACAGTGGTGAGGGTACCCAGCCGAATCCAACAGACAGTGGTGGTGGTACCCAGCCGAATCCTACAGACAGTGGTGAGGGTACCCAGCCGAATCCAACAGACAGTGGTGAGGGTACCCAGCCGAATCCGACAGAGAGTGGTGAGGGTACCCAGCCGAATCCAACAGACAGTGGTGAGGGTACCCAGCCAAAGAGCAGTGGGATGCTGGCATGCGAGTGTCAGCAATCGGAGATGCTGCGAGTTCTCATCAAATCAAATTTATTTATATAGCCGTTCATACATCAGCTGATATCTCAAAGTACTGTACAGAAACCCAGCCTAAAACCCCAAACAGCAAGCAAACCTCTTACACAGTCAGTTTTATAGTTTAAACTGCAAATGTAATATTTTTTACTGATATTATGGTTGTCTGGTTCAAATTAGCAAAGTAGTTAAAATGCTGTCAGTTCCACAAACTTTAGGTCACTTTGTGTGCTAAATGTGAAATGTGTTTTTTTTGCAATTGGAAGTAATAGATGTACATTTCGATTGGGAAATGCGTAATAGTTGTGTTTTTGTATTTTTTATGATTGGGTCCTACTGGCTTATTACTGTATGTCCGAGTTCATGGACTGCTTATCCTTTACCATCATGCTGTGTGTGACTGCTGTCTTTCCATCAGCCCTATGCAGTGGTGTAGTGGTGCCTGGAGAACTGGGTATACTCTAATTCTGCCTGAAAGTTCCCAAACGGCCCGCCTAGCGAAGGAAAGATCCTATGTTTTTATGTGTTTAAAAAAATTGATTTTTAATTGAAAAAAATACAAATGTCCACAACAAAGCTTAAACCACAATCTAATTGGGTGGGCCTGTCAGGGCCTGGCTCCCCAGTGGGTGGGCCTCTGTTGGGCAATTAGGCCTGGCTCATAGTTGAAGTTCCAATTTATCGCAAAGGTTTTCGATGAAGTTGAGGTCAGGGCTCTGTGCAGTCCAGTCAAGTTCTTCCACAACAATCCCGACAAACCATTTCTGTATGGACATTGCTTTGTGCACGGGGGCATTATCATGCTAAAACAGGAAGTGCCTTCCCCAAACCGTTGCCACAAAGCTTGAAACACAGAATCGTTTAGAATGTTATTGTATCCCATAGCGTGTAGATTTCCCTTCACTGGAACTATTAAGTTCTCCAGAGAACATGGTTCCACTGCTCCAGAGTCCAATGGCGGCGAGCTTTGCACCAATCCAGCCGACACTTGTTATCGCGCATGGTGATCTTAGGCTTGTGTGCGGCTGCTCAGCTATGGAATCCCATTTCATGAAGTTCCCTACGACCAGTTCTTGTGCCGACGTTGCTTCCAGAGGCAGTTTGGAACTCTGTAGTGAGTGTTGCAACCGAGGACAGACGATTTTTACACGCTTCAGCACTCGGCGTCCCATTCTGTGAGCTTATGTGGCCTACCATTTCACGGCTGAGCCGTTGTTGCTCCTAGACTTTTCCACTTCAGAACAACAGCACTTACAATTGACCTGCGGCGGCTCTAGCAGGGCAGACATTTTACGAACTGACTTGTTGGAAAGGTGGCATCCTATGACGGTGCTATGTTGTAAGTCACTGAGCTCTTCAGTACGGGCCGTTCTACTGTCAGTGTTTGTCTATGGAGATTGCATGGCACTGTGTTTGATTTTTTTTTTTTACACCTTTCAGCAATTTGAAGGCATGTCCACATATTTAAGCCATGTAGTGTACTCGCCACTGCTTTTAACTCGGAAACAAGTGTGCAATAATGCAGAAGGCAATCACATTGTGTAGCTACATCACATAACTTTTCCCCACCCTCTGGTGGACATAGGAAAAAGAGACGTTGTATAATAAATGTCACTCTAGGTATGGGGAACAATACATTACGTTTTGGTAACCTCTGCACTTTCCAAAACGGGACGCAAGGTGTGAGCGATAAATAATCCTCGTCCACCTGGCTGTAGTCTCTCCAGTAAGGCCATAGTTCAGTCCCCCTCCTGCCAAGTGGCTGCCTTGTCAGCATTCCTCCAGGGCCATCATGGTCACATGCTGACACATTGAGGAGCAATCTCCCTGATTAAGAGGCACGCTATATGACAGTAACAATGGGGAAATTCATCAGACAACCTCTGACTGAGGAAAAAAATCTAACTCCATGCAAAGTTTTTCCAATCGGCATATACACTGAGTGTACAAAACATTAAGAACACCTGCTCTTTCCATGACATAGACTGACCAGGTGAAAGCTATGATCCTTACTGATTTCACTTGTTAAACTCACTTCAAATCAGTGTAGATGAAGGGGAGGAGACAGGTTAACAAGGATTTCTAAGCATTGAGACAAAGATTGTGTATGTTTGCCATTCAGAGGGTGAATGGACAAGACAAAATATTTAAGTGCCTTTGAACGGGGTATGGTAGTAGGTGCAAGGCGCACCAATGTCAACAACTGCAACACTGCTGGGTTTTTCGACTCTCAACAGTTTCCCGTGTGTATCAACCAATGGACATCCAGCCAACTTGACACAACTGTGGGAAGCATTGCAGTCAAAATGGGCCAGCATCCCTATTGAAGTGTACCTATGATGAAAATTACAGGCCTCTCTCATCTTTTTAAGTGGGAGAACTTGCACAATTGGTGGCTGACTAAATACTTTTTTGCCCCACTGTATATCATTATACTTCCATTCATTTGTATGGGTTACCTTCAGACGAGTCCTGTGACACTTGTGGGAGTCGTAAAGCAAAACAGAAAAAAACATTGCGTTCGTAAGTGTTTGCCTCTTTCCACAGTGAGTCATATCAGTTTGTAGCCCAAACGGTTTGGACTCTACAAACAGAAGTTGGCACATCAACCTTACTGACATCCCGTGGGGCTTGTGGGGGGGGGAGCAAAAGGAGAGCAAAGGGAGAGCAAAAGGAGAGCAAAGGGAGAGCAAAGGGAGAGCAAAGGGAGAGCAAAGGGAGAGCAAAAGGAGAGCAAAAGGAGAGCAAAAGGAGAGCAAAGGGAGAGCAAAGGGAGAGCAAAGGGAGAGCAAAGGGAGAGCAAGGGAGAGCAAAGGGAGAGCAAAGGGAGAGCAAAGGGAGAGCAAAGGGAGAGCAAAAGGAGAGCAAAGGGAGAGCAAAGGGAGAGCAAAGGGAGAGCAAAAGGAGAGCAAAGGGAGAGCAAAGGGAGAGCAAAGGAGAGCAAAGGAGAGCAAAAGGAGAGCAAAGGGAGAGCAAAGGGAGAGCAAAGGGAGAGCAAAGGGAGAGCAAAGGGAGAGCAAAGGGAGAGCAAAAGGAGAGCAAAAGGAGAGCAAAAGGAGAGCAAAGGGAGAGCAAAGGGAGAGCAAAGGGAGAGCAAAGGGAGAACACCATCGTGTTTGTGAGAGTCTCATCTTTCCATAGTTTGTAGGCAAAACCATCCGGATGCAACAGAGGTCTTCTTGAGAAGACCGATTTTTGGGATGATTTATTTCACCTTTATTTAACCAGGTAGGCTAGTTGAGAACAAGTTCCATTTACAACTGCGACCTGGCTGTCTCATGTTCAGACAAACACCGCTGTAGCTCGGCCACCTTCCACCGCAGATGCAGAAGGCCGACATCGGCGGATGGGTGGATTGAGACACAGCCCATACAGTGACCCCAGCCCCGAGTCTGACTCAAGGCCATCGCAAGTTCAGGTTGAAGGTAAGGATACAGCTTATCAATTTTCATGATATTCGAAAACAAATTGTTCCACATAAGTAACAAATAAGTAACTGTAGGCTAATAACGAATCAAATAACTTGACAAGGCATTGAGACACATTAAAAATGTCTGTTGCAGAGTAACTAGCAGAGATCCAGTGCCAGTGCAACCCAGGTGGAGTCAACTCATGCCAGTGCCACGCAGGGGGTGTCAACTCATGCCAGTGCCACCCAGGGGGTGTCAACTCATGCCAGTGCCACCCAGGGGGTGTCAACTCATGCCAGTGCCACCCAGGGGGAGTCAACTCATGCCAGTGCCACCCAGGGGGAGTCAACTCATGCCAGTGCCACCCAGGGGGAGTCAACTCATGCCAGTGCCACCCAGGGGGAGTCAACTCATGCCAGTGCCACCCAGGGGGAGTCAACTCATGCCAGTGCCACCCAGGGGGAGTCAACTCATGCCAGTGCCACCCAGGGGGAGTCAACTCATGCCAGTGCCACCCAGGGGGAGTCAACTCATGCCAGTGCCACATCAAGTAGGGAGCCACGGGTGCTGACAGACACGGTCCTGAAAAAAACAAGATGACATCAATAACTCCATCCTCGAAAGGAACAATAAATTGAATGTGATTTGCATTCCATTAAATAACAAAGGATTCGCTAAAGAAACTGGTCACATGTGAAAATCAAATGTTCCCTTGGAAATAAATTATCTAAACTACAATCAAGCATTTTTAATTAATTCCTTACTTTACAGAATTAAATTATATGGAGGTGGGGAGGTGGGAGAGGTCGTAGGGTCATCAGGTCTGTCCTACTATAGCGGGATGCCATGTTTTGGAGCACACTGCAAGTCATTACGATATGGCAAGCCTTTTCAGGTCGATATTGCAATGTGCCACCATCAGAAGACAAGCACATTCACAGATGGATTTGTCACGGTAGTCATCAGTCAGGGTTTTAGCGGATAACCTCTGTCTTCTACAAAAATAAACAATTGTGACAATTCAAGTTGCTTTAGCAATGGCAAATACATTTAAAATGTGTAGGCAACACTCACCAATAAGCCATCACCAAGAGCTCCAACCTGCAGGCGAAGGCCAACATTGCTGTTCGGTTAGAATGAACAAGTTGTGTGTTCCACCTGGCCACCACATTCAGCAGCATCACATTTCTCCTGCATATTAAGTGATTGGAAGCCTAGTTGAACTCATTTTGGGATCGTGATTTTATGGCGATGTGGTAGACGTCTATTGCTCTGATCGTATTTTGGGAACCCATTGATGGCACAGAAACCCATCTTGACTTCCACTTGTTGTGCGATGGAGAAATTGGATGAAACTATTGATTTTGCTGGTGATTGCATCCAAAACAGTATCAAATCGGCTCATCAACGGTTGTGCTACAAATACAAGGAAACAATTGAAATGATTCATTTCACAATTTAACTCATTTTCAACATATATTTATTCCCATTCTACCTTATTCCACCACTTGGCACTGTGCATAGGCCTATGGTTATGGCTGTGCTGTAAAATGTACATTTACACACACACATACTTTATAAATCTCACATTTTGCATGGAAATGACCCAACGCATGGTTTCCGCACAGATTTCTGCCTTTCTGATAAATGAGGCCCCAGATATGTCTAGCTTAAACTGACTGATTTGAATGGGGATTTGTTTTTATTATGTCACTTAGATTGACGCGCAGGTTGCGTCAGTAAGACTCTTCAGCCTTAATATGAACTCATGCAGAATTAAGCATTTCTTGTAGTAAAAGGCTACACCAAATGTAGGCTAGATTTTTGACTCGGGACAGGAGTTCTCATCATCTTGAGAGAATTGTGAATGAGCAGTTCATAACTATCTGTAGAGGTGCCATCTTCATCAGCATCATACAAGCTGATAGTAGTTCATAACTATCTGTAGAGGTGCCATCTTCATCAGCATCATACAAGCTGATAGTAGTTCATAACTATCTGTGGAGGTGCCATCTTCATCAGCATCATACAAGCTGATAGTAGTTCATAACTATCTGTAGAGGTGCCATCTTCATCAGCATCATACAAGCTGATAGTAGTTCATAACTATCTGTGGAGGTGCCATCTTCATCAGCATCATACAAGCTGATAGTAGTTCATAACTATCTGTAGAGGTGCCATCTTCATCAGCATCATACAAGCTGATAGTAGTTCATAACTATCTGTAGAGGTGCCATCTTCATCAGCATCATACAAGCTGATAGTAGCCCAGGCTATTTGACCATAACATATGCATCCAAGCCAAACTGAAATCTTGTTTTCACAGCTTTCTATTTCCTTATAAACTGGTCAAACTGAATGTTTGGAAATTTTGCAAAAAATGTTTACCTTTTTAGGTCTTTGCTCTATGAAAGAAGCATTAAGAGGACAGGGAAAACGTTGCAATGTCAGCTAGATTGAAGCAACCATTCTATTGATTTATGGCATTATTCTGCTGTGCAAGGCTTTTAGGGCAACATACAGACCTTTAATGAAGCTGCATGTATCTAATTATAGACATGTTGACAAAAAAGTAGTCTACTTGAAATGTCAGAAATTATAAAACAGAAACGTATCTAAATCAGGCAACAAAACCCCTTCAAATCCTTCCCGCAGTCTGACTAGCATACAGCGCATTTTTTATATTTTTTATTTTACCTTTATTTAACTAGGCAAGTCAGTTAAGAACAAATTCTTATTTTTCAATGACAGCCTAGGAACAGTGGGTTAACTGCCTGTTCAGGGGCAGAACGACAGATTTGTACCTTGTCAGCACGGGGATTTGAACTTGCAACCTTTCGGTTACTAGTCCAACACTAACCACTAGGCTACCCTGCCGCTCCAATATTAGCGGGTTAGTCGGGTGCAGACCTCAGAATTTCACTTAATCAGTCAGGTCGTCCTCCAGCCACAGTCAGTTCGTCCTCCAGCCACAGTCAGGTCGTCCTCCAGCCACAGTCAGGTCGTCCTCCAGCCACAGTCAGGTCGTCCTCCAGCCACAGTCAGGTCGTCCTCCAGCCACAGTCAGGTCGTCCTCCAGCCACAGTCAGGTCGTCCTCCAGCCACAGTCAGGTCGTCCTCCAGCCACAGTCAGGTCGTCCTCCAGCCACAGTAAGGTCGTCCTCCAGCCACAGTAAGGTCGTCCTCCAGCCACAGTAAGGTCGTCCTCCAGCCACAGTAAGGTCGTCCTCCAGCCACAGTAAGGTCGTCCTCCAGCCACAGTCAGGTCGTCCTCCAGCCACAGTCAGGTTGTCCTCCAGCCACAGTAAGGTTGTCCTCCAGCCACAGTAAGGTTGTCCTCCAGCCACAGTAAGGTTGTCCTCCAGCCACAGTAAGGTTGTCCTCCAGCTACAGTAAGGTCGTCCTCCAGCCACAGTAAGGTCGTCCTCCAGCCACAGTAAGTTGTCCTCCAGCCACAGTCAGGTTGTCCTCCAGCCACAGTAAGGTCGTCCTCCAGCCACAGTAAGGTCGTCCTCCAGCCACAGTAAGGTCGTCCTCCAGCCACAGTCAGGTCGTCCTCCAGCCACAGTCAGGTCGTCCTCCAGCCACAGTACGGTCGTCCTCCAGCCACAGTCAGGTTGTCCTCCAGCCACAGTCAGGTTGTCCTCCAGCCACAGTCAGGTCGTCCTCCAGCCACAGTCAGGTTGTCCTCCAGCCACAGTCAAAGTGAAAAACATTCCAGGGAGGCAGTAATGATTAATTTAGCTACCTGATACCTGACTTCATGGAGCAGCGCTTGGTTAGCGATTTGTTTGTAATTGAGATGAGTTACGAGCAGTGTGAATGCCAGGAGCTACTACCCACTAATGACACCGTGAGAGATGTGGATCTAGTTTTTCTTCATAATTATTGTTGGTAAAGTATGCAGTGTGACAAATGCATTAATCCTATAGTTAGAGAGTAATCACACTGTGTCTACCAGTCTCCAGTCTCCTCCTGAATGTACCACAGCAACACTATGCAAGCCGGTTGATGTCTAGAAAGCCTTTTTTAGGGGTTTTCGCAATTATTGAGACACATGAGAGAGAGAGAGCAGGGCGAACTGCCGAAGCCGTGTTCTTTCATTATTATGGGACATAAAACAGTGATGCAATCTGAAGTGGACTGCCGAGTTGCACACCAATTCTGTGAAATAAAATGTCCATTAGTGTCTTTACATGATCTGTAGCTATATTGAATCAAATGAAACGTCTTGCCTTTTAAAATAGGTTTAGCTGAGAAAAATGGAAGACAATGAAAAAAAAATGGTCCAGGTGGAGTATGGTCTATCATTAAAAGTAGTTACATGTACCTGTGTAGTAACCTAGTAACCCTGTAAATTACTCCATTAACACATCATTCATATATTCTTCCTGTGTGTCTACCTGGTTAATGCATATCCAACAGTAACAGCTCCCAATGCTGACCATTGAAGATAAAAACCAGTGTATGTATTTTCCTCCAATTCGCCTGTATCCGCCACGGAGCCGCAGTCAAACGACCACCCCTCATCACTGTCAAACGCTCCCTAAAACACTTCTGTGAGCAGGCCTTTCTAATCGACCTGGCCCGTGTATCCTGGAAGGACATTGACCTCATCCCGTCAGTTGAGGATGCCTGGTCATTCTTTAAAATTAACTTCCTCACCATTTTGGATAAGCATGCTCTGTTCAAAAAATGCAGAACCAAGAACAGATACAGCCCTTGGTTCACTCCAGACCTGACTGCCCTCGACCAGCACAAAAACATCCTGTGGCGGACTGCAATAGCATCGAATAGCCCCCGTGATATGCAACTGTTCAGGGAAGTCAGGAACCAATACACGCAGTCAGTCAGGAAAGCTAAGGCCAGCTTCTTCAGGCAGAAGTTTGCATCCTGTAGCTCCAACTCCAAAAGTTCTGGGACACTGTGAAGTCCATGGAGAACAAGAGCACCTCCTCCCAGCTGCCCACTGCACTGAGGCTAGGAACACGGTCTCCACCGATAAATCCATGATTATCGAAAACTTCAATAAGCACTTCTCAACGGCTGGCCATGCCTTCCGCCTGGCTACTCCAACCTCGGCCAACAGCTCCGTCCCCCCCGTAGTTCCTCACCCAAGCCTCTCCAGGTTCTCCTTTACCCAAATCCAGATAGCAGATGTTCTGAAAGAGCTGCAAAACCTGGACCCGTACAAATCAGCTGGGCTTGACAATCTGGACCCGCTATTTCTGAAACTATCTGCCGCCATTGTCGCAACCCCTATTACCAGCCTGTTCAACCTCTCTTTCATATCGTCTGAGATCCCCAAGGATTGAAAGCTGCCGCAGTCATCCCCCTCTTCAAAGGGGGAGACACCCTGGACCCAAACTGCTATAGACCTATATCCATCCTGCCCTGCCTATCTAAGGTCTTTGAAAGCCAAGTCAACAAACAGGTCACTGACCATCTCGAATCCCACCGTACCTTCTCCGCTGTGCAATCTGGTTTCCGAGATATTCACGGGTGCACCTCAGCCACACTCAAGGTACTAAATGATATCATAACCGCCATCGATAAAAGACAGTACTGTGCAGCCGTCTTCATCGACCTCGCCAAGGCTTTCGACTCTGTCAATCACCAAATTCTTATCGGCAGACTCAACAGCCTCGGTTTTTCGGATGACTGCCTTGCCTGGTTCACCAATTACTTTGCAGACAGAGTTCAGTGTGTCAAATCAGAGGGCATGCTGTCCGGTCCTCTGGCAGTCTATGGGGTGCCACAGGGTTCAATTCTCGGGCCGACTCTTTTCTCTGTATATATCAATGATGTTGCTCTTGCTGCGGGCGATTCCTTGATCCACCTCTACGCAGACGACACCATTCTATATACTTTCGGCCCGTCATTGGACACTGTGCTATCAAACCTCCAAACGAGCTTCAATGCCATACAGCACTCCTTCCTTGGCCTCCAACTGCTCTTAAACGCGAGTAAAACCAAATGCATGCTTTTCAACCGATCGCTGCCTGCACCCGCATGCCCGACTAGCATCACCACCCTGGATGGTTCCAACCTTGAATATGTGGACACCTATAAGTACCTAGGTGTCTGGCTAGACTGCAAACTCTCCTTCCAGACTCATCAAACATCTCCAATCAAAAATCAAATCCAGAGTCGGCTTTCTATTCCGCAACAAAGCCTCCTTCACTCACGCTGCCAAGCTTACCCTAGTAAAACTGACTATCCTACCGATCCTCGACTTCGGCGATGTCATCTACAAAATGGCTTCCAACACTCTACTCAACAAACTGGATGCAGTCTATCACAGTGCCATCCGTTTTGTCACTAAAGCACCTTATACCACCCACCACTGCGACTTGTATGCTCTAGTCGGCTGGCCCTCACTACATATTCGTCGCCAGACCCACTGGCTCCAGGTCATCTACAAGTCCATGCTAGGTAAAGCTCCGCCTTATCTCAGTTCACTGGTCACGATGGCAACACCCATCCGTAGCACGCGCTCCAGCAGGTGTATCTCACTGATCATCCCTAAAGCCAACACCTCATTTGGCCGCCTTTCGTTCCAGTACTCTGCTGCCTGTGACTGGAACGAATTGCAAAAATCGCTGAAGTTGGAGACTTTTATCTCCCTCACCAACTTCAAACATCAGCTATCCGAGCAGCTAACCGATCGCTGCAGCTGTACATAGTCTATAGGTAAATAGCTCACCCTTTTTCACCTACCTCATTCCCATACTGTTTTTATACTGTTTTTATTTATTTACTTTTCTGCTCTTTTGCACACCAATATCTCTACCTGTACATGCCCATCTGATCATTTATCACTCCAGTGTTAATCTGCAAAATTGTATTATTCGCCTACCTCCTCATGCCTTTTGCACACATTGTATATAGACTGCCCATTTTTTTTCTACTGTGTTATTGACTTGCTAATTGTTTACTCCATGTGTAACTCTGTGTTGTCTGTTCACACTGCTATGCTTTATCTTGGCCAGGTCGCAGTTGCAAATGAGAACTTGTTCTCAACTAGCCTACCTGGTTAAATAAAGGTGAAAAAAAAAAAAAAAAAAAAAAACCACTTATTTACACAGTCTGTTTAAGTTAATGGAACTTTGTAACCTATGGCCACCCGTTAGTCTTTGAAGTTGCAATTGGTCAGTTGCACTGACATTGAACAGTTCTCTCTGTGTCATAACAAAAAGTATTCCATGTAGGAAGCTGTGCGTTGTTGCATATGACATCATATGTGTCTCGTTTCAGGAAACTAGGCGTATGTCGTACGTCATTACTTTACAGGAGAGGCATTTGAATACAATTCCTTTTTTAAAATCAAAATATATATATATATATATATATTTTTTTTGCAGAAATGTCTTCTGGAACATGTGATTTTTCATCTGTTTTAATATCAAACTTGTATTCCATCAGTAAATACGAATAAAATTGTTAAAATTACAAGCCTAGTTGGTTTAGCCACGGAAAAAGTCAGGAACCTTCCCGCTAGTCATGATTGGCTGATAATGTATGGGCTGGACATGCCGGGAGATGAGTTTTGATTGGTCTCCCATGTAGCATGCTTCTGTCTATAACGTGAGCTGCTAAGTATGTGTAGAATGTCCTTTCTACCATGCCGTTTTTGAAAGATTTAACGTTAGCCGTCGAGAACTACAAAAGTTTTGCTACTTTTCTCAACATTGATGCCCTGAATCTAGCAGGCACTATCGACAGATCAGTTGGGAAAAGTGATGGGCTACTTTCTGCACACGCCACGGTCCGTGTGAACCGGAGTGACTTGACACAACGCTGGTCAAACAAGATGTAGCTACAAACTAAACCAAGTTCAAATGGTTCCAGTCAGTCGGGAAGCGTTCATACATGTATACGGGTAAGAGTCTAGCTACATTTTCAGATATTATACGTTTCTAATTTAGCCAGAAAGTCATTTTCATTGTAAGTTAAAGTGTACTGTTCCGCTAGGTAGCGAACGTTAACTTGCTGGCTCGCTAGCTAACGTATGAGCTGTGTAGTAAGGTTATTCTAATCAGAAATCCACTTGCATTACCAGTTATAGCCTAATGTTAGCTAGCGAACATTGAACCTAGTTGGTTATCGCTTTAACTACCTGCAAATTCATACTACAGCGATGACAATGTTTGTATTGGTAGTAGTATGAGTTGGGATTATGCCGGTTCATTGTTTGTATTGGTAGTAGTATGAGTTGGGATTATGCCGGTTCATTGTTTGGCTAGCTAACTATATGCCTAAACAAAATACTGATTATATGACCAATCAAGTTAGCCAGGTGTGTCTGGGGGTGATTACAGTCATCTATTGTATTTCATGAAAATGTGTACATGTCTGGACAGTAGTGACCCAACCACTTATCTAGATCTATCTGGGCTTGGTTGTAGCATTTCCTTCACATGACCCATCAATTTAGACCAGTGTGTCAGGTACTGTATACGTCATCTAATAATTATGAAATATTTTCATCTGGACACTTTCTGGTTTTTGATATTGCTTTTATGCAAGAAACAATTTCACTGTAGCATTTACACCTTCTGTGTCACGCCTTGGTCATTGTATCTTGTGTTTTTGTTATATGTTTGGGTAGGCCAGGGTGTGACATGGGTTTATATGTTGTATTTCGTATTGGGGTTTGTATTAATTGGGAGTGTGTATTATTAGGGGTGTGTCTAGTTAGGCTTGGCTGCCTGAGGCGATTCCTAATTGGAGTCAGCTGATTCTCGTTGTCTCGGATTGGGAACCGTATTTAGGCAGCCTGAGTGCACGTGTATTTCGTGGGTGATTGTACCTGTCTCTGTGTTAGTCACCAGATAGGCTGTAATTAGTTTCACTCGTTTGTTGTTTTTGTATTTTTCAGTTATTTCATGTACCGCATTATCTTCATTAAAAGTCATGAGTAACCTACACGCTGCATTTCGGTCTGACTCTCTTCAAACGACAGACGAAGTTCGTTACAGAATCACCCACCATTCACAGACCGAGCAGCGTGTGAACTGGCAGGATCTAAAAAATGGACAACAGAAGCAAGGAATATACACGTGGGAAGAAATCGACAGGTGGGCGGCCGACCCAGAGCGAGTGCAGGAGCCCGCCTGGGATTCCCTACAGCAGTGCGAAGAAGGCTACAGGGGAATCGAGTCAAAGAAAAAGACACGCCGGGAAAAACAGAAGCACAGCTGGAGCAGCAAAGGGAGAATTAATTATTTGGAGAATGTACATGGGAAGACGTGTTGGATGGTAAAGGTTGTTACACTTGGGAGGAGATATTGGCCGGAAGAGATCGCCTCCCATGGGAACAGGTGGAGGCACTAAGGAGAGCAGAGGCAGCGGGAGATAGGAGCCGAAGATACGAGGGAACACGGTTGGCAAGGAAACCGGAAAAGCAGCCCAAAAAAATTATTGGGGGAGCTAGAAGGAGAATAGTTATGCCAGGTAGGAGACAGAACTCCCTGTGCTCACTGTTGGGCTAGAGAGACCGGGCAGGCACCGTGTTATGCTATGGAGCGCACAGTGTTTTCAGTGCGGAGCATGAGCCCAGTGCGGCACATACCAGCCCTTCCTATTGGCCGGGCTAGAGTGGGCATCGAGCCAGGTAAGCTTGGGCAGGCTCGGTGCTCAAGAGCTCCAGTGCGCCTGCACGGTCCGGTCTATCCAGAGCCACCTCTACACACCAGTCCTCTGGTAGCAACTCCCCGCACCAGGCTTCCTGTGCGTGTCCTCGCGCCAGTACCACCAGTTCCAGCACCACGCACCAGGCCTCCAGTGCGCCTCGCCTGTTCAGCGCAGCCAGTGCCTTTCTCCTCTCCTGCGCTGCCGGAGTCTGTCTGTCCAGCGCCACCAGTGCTCCCAGTCGGCCCAGCGCGTCCAGTGTGCATCGCCTGTTCAGCACAGCCAGTGCTTTTCTCCCCTCCTGTGCTATCGGAGTCTCCAGCCTGTTCAGCGCAGCCAGAGCCTTTCTCCTCTCCTGCGCTGCCGGAGTCTCCTGTCTGTCCAGCGCCGCCAGTGCTCCCAGTCGGCCCAGCGCGTCCAGTGCGCCTCGCCTGTTTAGCGCAGCCAGAGCTTTTCTCCTCTCCTGCGCTGCCGGAGTCTCCTGTCTGCCCAGCGCCGCCAGTCGGCCCAGCGTCACCAGTCTGCCAGGATCCGCCAGAAGTGCCAGTCTGCCCAGCGCCGCCAGTGCCGCTAGTCTGCCCAGCGCCGCCAGTGCTCCCAGTCTGCCCAGCGCCGCCAGTGCTCCCAGTCTGCCCAGCGCCGCCAGTACCGCCAGTCTGCCCAGCGCCGCCAGTCCTCCCAGCGCCGCCAGACAACCAGTCTCTTCCAGATCTGCCAGACAACCAGTCTCTTCCAGATCTGCCAGACAAATGCAGTCTCTTCCAGATCTGCCAGACAACCAGTCTCTTCCAGATCTGCCAGACAAATGAGTCTCTTCCAGATCTGCCAGACAACCAGTCTCTTCCAGATCTGCCAGACAACCAGTCTCTTCCAGATCTGCCAGACAACCAGTCTCTTCCAGATCTGCCCGACAACCAGTCTCTTCCAGATCTGCCCGTCAACCTAGATCTTCTAGATCGGCCAGACAACCTGAATCATCCAGGTCCACCAGCCAGCCAGGATTTACCGGTGCCTACTACCTGCCTTACATCCCTCTCAGTACTGAGCTTCCTTTCAGTACTAGGCTTCCTCTCTGTACTGGGCTCCCTCTCAGTACCGGGCTTCCCCCCTCAGTACTGGGCTGCTTCGGTCCCGGGCTGCTCCTCTGTCCCGAGCTGCCCCTCGGTCCAATCTAAAATGCCCCTCTGTCCAACACAATGCCCTCTGTCCCGAGCTTTAAGGGATTGTCCCGAGCTGCCCTCGGTCCCGAGCTGGTCGGCGGAGAAGGTGGATTATCCTAGGACGCGAAGGGGAGGAACTAGGACATTTATGGAGTGGGGTCCACGTCCCGAGCCAGAACCGCCACCATGGACAGACGCCACCCGGACCCTCCCTATGGCATCTTGAGGTGCGTGAACAGAGTCCGCACCTTAGGGGGGGTTCTGTCACGCCTTGGTCATTGTATCTTGTGTTTTGTTATATGTTTGGGTAGGCCAGGGTGTGACATGGGTTTATATGTTGTATTTCGTATTGGGGTTTGTATTAATTGGGAGTGTGTATTATTAGGGGTGTGTCTAGTTGAGATCCTGAGGCTTGGCTGCCTGAGGCGATTCCTAATTGGAGTCAGCTGATTCTCGTTGTCTCGGATTGGGAACCGTATTTAGGCAGCCTGAGTGCGTTGTATTTCGTGGGTGATTGTACCTGTCTCTGTGTTAGTCACCAGATAGGCTGTATTAGTTTCACCATCGTTTGTTGTTTTTGTATTTTTCAGTTATTTCATGTACCGCATTATCTTCATTAAAAGTCATGAGTAACCTACACGCTGCATTTCCTGACTCTCTACAAACAACAGACGAAGTTCGCTACATTCTGTATCATTATGCATGTGACAAATACATTTAGATTTTATTACATTTAGTGTGTGTTTACGAGAGACTTTAATGTGAAGAACATGACCTGCACCAAAGTCAGATTTGGATATAGGACTTAGATAAAGGGTATTTTTAAATTTTTATTTGACATTTTTGGTTGTTTACTAAACTACTCACCATGTTCAGTACATAGCCTCACGTGAATCCTTAAAGACATGGGTGGGGCTAAAGTTTAAGAGGGTGTGAACAATGCTGAATGGGTTGTAGACAAAGAAGAGCTCTCCAGTAGGTCTACCAAAACTTTCGAGGGCCATTACAAAGCTATAAGTCTATCATCTTTCAAAGCAGAATTCCTTTCCCATCGTTCCTCAACTGCAGTGTATGATACACAATTTTCTAGCTCTAGGTCTCTACTTTTATCCACTGTAAAAAAAATAAACTTTGTAAAAATGTTGCTACATGAATCGAGGCGGTCGGTCACATATATATGAATGTAAAACAGTGATGTTTTGGGATGCATCATTATGTTCTGAGATGTTACTTTATCTGACTGTTGATGGTTGGCATCTCTGGACTGTTCAACTGTACCACACTGTACACCAGCCATGTGTCTGAGGAACCCAGTGGGCCCCCTCCGCCAAAAAGCCCATTTAGAAGGCCGAAGGGGTCAACGAAAGCTGCCAATATTTAGGTAAGTCAGATTTGGCAGGGATTGCAAACTATTATGGGCTACAAAGGGATACAAAGCCGTGAGCAGCTCAGTGACGCAAGCCTGCCAGAAGAGCTAAATGCCTGTTATGCTCGCTTCGAGGAAAACAACACTGACGCATGCATGAGAACACCACCTGTTCTGGACGACTGTGTGATCACGCTCTCCGTATTCAATGTGAGCGAGACCTTTAAACAGGTCAACATTCACAAGGCTGCGGGGCCAGATGGATTACCAGGACGTGTACTCAAAGCATGCGCGGACCAACTGGCAAGTGTCTTCACTGACATTTTCAACCTCTCCCTGACCGAGTCTCTAATAAAATTGTCAAAGACTCCAGTCACCCAAGTCGTAGACGGTTCTCTCTGCTACCGCACGGCAAGCGGTACCAGAGAGCCAAGTCTTGGTCAAAGAGGCTACCAAAACAGCTTCTAACCCCAAGCCATAAGACTCCTAAACATCTAATCAAATGGCTTCCCAGACTATTGTATTGCCCCCCCCCCCTTTCACGCTGCTGCTACTCTGTTATTATCAATGCATAGTCACTTTAATTAACTCTACCTACATGCACATTTTACCTTAACTTCTCATGATTCTCAAACCCGCATGCGGGAGCGTAACGTAGCCTCAAACTAATTAGCGTAACGCAGCGGACATAAATCTTCTTAGAAAATCTTCCTATTCATGAAAATCACAAATGAAATATATTAAGACACAGCTTAGCCTTTTGTTAATCACACTGTCATCTCAGATTTTCAAAATATGCTTTACAGCCAATGCTAGACAAGCATTTGTGTAAGTTTATTATTATTATTATTATTATTATTATTATTATATAAGTTTATCATGGCATAATGCTATGGCTAGGCTCTGCTACCAGCAGGCAACATTTTCATGAAAATAAGAAAAGCAATCAAATTAAATAATTTACCTTTGAAGAACTTCAGATGTTTTCACTCAGGAGACTCCCAGTTAGATAGCTAATGTTCCTTTTTTACAAAAATATTATTTTTGTAGGCGAAATAGCTCCGTTTGTTCTTCACGTTTGGCTGAGAAATCGACCGGAAAATGCAGTAACTACAACACCAAACTTTTTTCTAAATTAGCTCCATAATATCGACAGAAACATGGCAAATGTTGTTGGGTGGGGCTAAATTGGTTTCTCATAAGAAGCGATTGGAAAAATGGCTACTTGTGTACTTTACGCAAAATTTTCTGTGGGAGCCGTCATGTGACCACTTGCTAAATGTGGTCCCTTACGGCTATTCTTCAACATAAATGCGTAAAAAGACGTCACAATGCTGTAGACACCTTGGGGAATACGTAGAAAACGTAAGCTCATTCATAGTCATTGGCATGAGGCGGTTTCAAAAAATGCAGCACTTCCTGATTGGATTTTTATCTGGGTTTTGCCTGTAACATTAGTTATGTTGCACTCACAGACAATATCTTTGCAGTTTTGGAAACGTCAGAGTGTTTTATATCCAAAGCTGTCAATTATATGCATAGTCGAGCATCTTTTCATGATAAAATATCTTGTTTAAAACGGGAAAGTTTTTTATCCAAAAATGAAAATACTCCCCCTAGAGTCGCAACAGGTTCTTGACTAACCGCACATTGACTCTATACCAGTACCCCCTGTATAAAGCCTCTCTATTATTTTAATGCTGCCATTTAATTATTTGTTACTTTTATTTGTTTTTGTATTTCTGTTTTTCTTTGTCATTGTTTCACTGTAAAGTCTACACATGTTGTATTTGGCGCATGTGACAAATACAATTTTATTTGATTTAAAGACAAGTACACTGAATATAGACTACCAAAGACCAATTTAGACCCAATCTTCAAAGTAAGTTACTAGATAAAACATTTATTTCAGTCTGTGGTACCTGGGCCTAAGAGGACCAATTCCCCAAATGAGCTACAGCAACAGTGCCCTCTGCCTCATAGCCATGTTGCTCTTCCTAATGACCTCAACAAAATAAAAAAGAACAACAAAACACCAAAAGAGTAGGATCTGAGAGCAGCAGTCCGTAAAACAGAATGCCTTCACTCTCCAGAGAGCTTCTCAGCGGAGGTGAGCAGCAGTCCGTAAAACAGAATGCCTTCACTCTCCAGAGAGCTTCTCAGCGGAGGTGAGCAGCAGTCCGTAAAACAGAATGCCTTCACTCTCCAGAGAGCTTCTCAGCGGAGGTGAGCAGCAGTCCGTAAAACAGAATGCCTTCACTCTCCAGAGAGCTTCTCAGCGGAGGTGAGCAGCAGTCCGTAAAACAGAATGCCTTCACTCTCCAGAGAGCTTCTCAGCGGAGGTGAGCAGCAGTCCGTAAAACAGAATGCCTTCACTCTCCAGAGAGCTTCTCAGCGGAGGTGAGCAGCAGTCCGTAAAACAGAATGCCTTCACTCTCCAGAGAGCTTCTCAGCGGAGGTGAGCAGCAGTCCGTAAAACAGAATGCCTTCACTCTCCAGAGAGCTTCTCAGCGGAGGTGAGCAGCAGTCCGTAAAACAGAATGCCTTCACTCTCCAGAGCTTCTCAGCGGAGGTGAGCAGCAGTCCGTAAAACAGAATGCCTTCACTCTCCAGAGAGCTTCTCAGCGGAGGTGAGCAGCAGTCCGTAAAACAGAATGCCTTCACTCTCCAGAGAGCTTCTTAGCGGAGGTGAGCAGCAGTCCGTAAAACAGAATGCCTTCACTCTCCAGAGAGCTTCTCAGCGGAGGTGAGCAGCAGTCCGTAAAACAGAATGCCTTCACTCTCCAGAGAGCTTCTCAGCGGAGGTGAGCAGCAGTCCGTAAAACAGAATGCCTTCACTCTCCAGAGAGCTTCTCAGCGGAGGTGAGCAGCAGTCCGTAAAACAGAATGCCTTCACTCTCCAGAGCTTCTCAGCGGAGGTGAGCAGCAGTCCGTAAAACAGAATGCCTTCACTCTCCAGAGAGTTTCTCAGCGGAGGTGAGCAGCAGTCCGTAAAACAGAATGCCTTCACTCTCCAGAGCTTCTCAGCGGAGGTGAGCAGCAGTCCGTAAAACAGAATGCCTTCACTCTCCAGAGAGTTTCTCAGCGGAGGTGAGCAGCTGCATTAAAAATGTATTGGCCAAAACTTCTGCTGTCTCAGAATAGTTTTGTTTCTCACCTACAGCGGCGTCAAGGGAATGGAGGATTTAATGTTTTAACATCATTGATTTCTTGCCAAAGTTTTTTTGGGGAAATAAACATCATGGTACTTACCGTATATTGACCTGGGTCTGTTTTCCAATAAGGAGTTTTATCAACAGGAGGAGGTGCAGACCTAACCAATGCCCGATTCAATTCAAATTTACACTGAATTGGTGAAAGAAGAGCTTTTAGATTTAACTGGCATTCAATCAAACCTGTACTACCGGTCAATACCAAACAGGAGCTGAACTGCAGAGTAATTTTATAGTTCAGTATGTATGACTTTCACCTTTACATGCAAATGCAGCCTTTTTCTTAAATAATATACATTTGTGGTTTACAGAAAAGGGAACTAACAAATGAGTCACTGACAACCGAAACGGAAGGAGTTTCAAACGGTTTCTGAAAGACACCCATGGGGATGTCCACTGGATGTTGGCAAAGCAACCACACTAAACCAAAATATAAAACGCAACATGTAAAGTGTTGGTCCCATGAGCTGAAATAAAATATCCCAGAAACGTTCCAGACACGCAAAATGCTTATTTCTCTCAAAATGTGTGCACAAATTTGTTTACATCCCTGTTAGTGAGTATTTCTCCTTTGTCAAGATAACCTATTCACCTGACAGGTTTGGGATACCAAGAAGCTGATTAATCAGCATGGACATTACACAGGTGCACCTTGTGCTGAGGACAATAAAAGGCCAATCTAAAATGTGTCACAACACAATGCCACTGATGTCTCTAGTTTTAAGGGATTGTACAATCGGCATGTGGACTGTAAGAACTTCCACCAGAGCTGTTGCCAGAGAAATGTTAATTTCTCTACCATAAGCCGCCTCCAACATTGTTTTAGAGAATTTGGCAGTACGTCCAACCGGCCTCACAACCTCAGACCTCGTCTAATGGCATCATATGGACGTTGTGAACAGATTGCCCAATGGTGGCGGTGAGGTTATGGTATGGGCAGGCATAAGCTACAGACAACAAAGACAATTGCATTTTATCAATGGCAATTTGAATGCACAGAGATACAGTGATGAGATCCTGAGGCACATTGTCATGCCATCCATCCTCTGATATCAACTCATGTTTCAGTACGGTAATGCACGGCCCCATGTCGCAAGGATCTGTACACAATTCCTGGAAGCTGAAAATGGCCCAGTTCTTCCATGGTCTGCATACTCACCAGATAGGTTACCCATTGACCATGTTCGGGATGCTCTGGATCAACGTGTACGGCACGTAAAAGACCTAAAAGACACCCACCATGGATACCCACGAGAATTGCCTTTAGAAAAGACAAACTAATATAAACACCCCACAGGAGTTACACAGAATACAGATCAAACTAAACAGAGGAGAAGACCAGATTCAGGTTTTGTTGGCTACCTAAAGTAGAAGTGCTGAGGAGTAGCTCTCCTAACATATGTTTTTTCAAGTGGTGCACTGGGACAGCAGGTCTTAAATACAAGCTGGGCACGCACAGGTGAAACACATCCTGATTAATGAGGTGACTCCAATCAGTGCGTGCCTCACCTCACATGCTAACGTGCTAACCAACCTCGAAATGGAGAGAGAACCCAAAGCCTGTAACAATGTTTAGGTGTACACATTCGACTTCAGTGTGGGAAAATCAACCCTTAGCATAAAGAATAATTCATAATCTTCATGAAATATTTGTCATCCCATCATGTCATGACAGCTTTATGAATATTGACATTAGGGCCGGGGTGTCAAACTCATTCCATGGAGGACCTAGTGTCTGCTGGTTTTTGTTTTTTTATTTTCAATTAAGACAACCAGGTGAGGGGGGTTCCTTATTAATTTGTGACCTTAATTCAACAATCAAGTACAAGGAAGGAACAAAAACCTGCAGACACTCTGCCCTCCGTGGAATGAGTTTGATACGTGCATTAGGGTGACAGTGCACATACACTATATATACAAAAGTATGTGGTCACCCCTTCAAATTAGTTTATTCGACTATTTCAGCCACACCCGTTGCTGACAGGTGTATAAACTTGAGCACACAGCCATGCAATCTCCATAGACAAACATTGACAGTAGAATGGCCTTCCTGAAGAGCTCAGTGACTTTCAACGTGGCACCGTCATAGGATGCCACCTTTCCAACAAGTCATTTTGTCAAATTTCTGCCCTGCTAGAGCTGACCCAGTCAACTGTAAATGCTGTTAATAATGTGAAGTGGAAACGTCTAGGAGTAACAACGGCTCAGCTGTGAACTGGTAGGCAACACAAGCTCACAGAATGGGACCGCTGAGTGCTGAAGCGCTTAAAAAGCGTCTGTCCTCGGTTGCAACACTAACTACTGAGTTCCAAATCGCTTCTGGAAGCAACGTCAGCACAAGAACTGTTCATCTGGAACTTCATGAAATGGGTTTCTATGGCCGAGCCTAAGATCACCAAGCGCAATGCCAAGTGTCTAAGTGGTGTAAAGTGTCTAAGTGGTGTAAAGTGTCTAAGTGGTGTAAAGTGTCTAAGTGTCTAAGTGGTGTAAGTGGTGTAAGTGGTGTAAAGTGTCTAAGTGTCTAAGTGTCTAAGTGGTGTAAAGTGTCTAAGTGTCTAAGTGGTGTAAAGTGTCTAAGTGTCTAAGTGGTGTAAAGTGTCTAAGTGTCTAAGTGGTGTAAAGTGTCTAAGTGTCTAAGTGGTGTAAAGTGTCTAAGTGTCTAAGTGGTGTAAAGTGTCTAAGTGTCTAAGTGGTGTAAAGCTCACCGACATTGGACTATGGAACAGTTCTCTGGAGTGATAAATTACAATTTTCCATCTGGCAGTCTGTCAGTCAAATCTGGGTTTGGCGGATGCCAGGAAAATGCTACCTGCCCCAATAAATAATGCCAAGTGTAAAGTTTGTCATGGTTCGGGCTATCATGGTGATAAGGAGAAGACCAGTTTGTCATGGTTCGGGCTAGGCCCCTTAGTTCCAGTGAAGGGAAATCTTAACGCTATAGCATACAATGACATTCTAGATGATTCTGTGCTTCCAACTTTGTGGCAACAGTTTGGGGAAGGCCCTTTCCTGTTTCAGCATGAAAATGCCACAAAGTCTGTTAAAACTCCTACTGTGTTATGACCAATGAATTCTGTATATTCTCACGGAATGTAATCTACTGGACGATCAGATTGAGATTTATCAGAAATAGAAGCCTTGGGGCTCTCTTCATTCTCGTTGCCGGGTGCTTGGGGATTTTTAACAGGGCAGTTAAAACAATTATAATAGACTGGGAAATGTGTCTTCCTTCTGCCTCAGTACCTGCTGTCCTCCCAATAACCATCTGCTCATCCCGTAACAAAAGCACACCCGCACAAAAGGGATCCATTTAAACAACTGGAATGAAACTACCTAACCAGAAGTAGATGGAGAATGGTCCCTTGTGATGTATAGGGTCATCCACCCCTATTGAAACTCTGATCACAGTAGAGAATGCAGTAGAGTTAGAGATGGATAATGCCGAAATGACAATTCATTTGCTGAGACTTTTCTTGTGGTGAGGAAAGAAGTTTGAAATAGAAGATATTTAGATCAGGCTACAATAGAAGATGTTTAGATCAGGCTACAATCGAAGGTAACTAGATCAAACTACAATAGAAGATAGTTAGATCAGGCTACAATAGAAGATAGTTAGATCAGGCTACAATAGAAGATGTTTAGATCAGGCTACAATCGAAGGTAACTAGATCAAACTACAATAGAAGATAGTTAGATCAGGCTACAATAGAAGATAGTTAGATCAGGCTACAATAGAAGATGTTTAGATCAGGCTGCAATCGGACATAGTTAGATCAGGCTACAATCAAAGATGTTTAGATCAGGCTGCAATCGGACATAGTTAGATCAGGCTACAATTGAAGAGAGTTAGATCAGACTAAAATAGAAGAGAGTTAGATCAGGCTACAATAGAAGAGGGTTAGATCAGACTACAATAGAAGATAGTTAGATCAGACTACAATAGAAGAGAGTTAGATCAGACTACAATAGAAGAGAGTTAGATCAGACTACAATAGAAGAGAGTTAGATCAGACTACAATAGAAGAGAGTTAGATCAGACTACAATAGAAGAGTTAGATCAGGCTACAATAGAAGAGAGTTAGATCGGGCTACAATAGAAGAGAGTTAGATCAGACTACAATAGAAGAGAGTTAGATCAGGCTACAATAGAAGAGATTTAGATCAGGCTACAATAGAAGAGAGTTAGATCAGGCTACAATAGAAGAGAGTTAGATCAGGCTACAATAGAAGAGAGTTAGATCAGGCTACAATAGAAGAGAGTTAGATCAGGCTACAATAGAAGAGAGTTAGATCAGACTACAATAGAAGAGAGTTAGATCAGACTACAATAGAAGAGAGTTAGATCAGACTACAATAGAAGAGAGTTAGATCAGGCTACAATAGCTTCTGATTCAATTAATTGCAAGTCAGTCTGCCACAGCTCCCCATTCACTCCTTTAAATAAAAAAAAATACCATTCTAGAATACCTAATAAATAAAGCTGTGCACAATACCCAGCTTTCCTAAGGCACTATTGTGCTATTGTTTTTACTAGATAACCACACCATGTCCAAACAGTCCAACTTATAGCAAATAAAAATTCATATCACTGCCTTAATCACTTTGATGAAAACAAATTGTAAACCAAAATGAAAGCATTGTGCTATATGGACTGTTGGTATTAAGTATGGAGACCACGATGTAGTAATACATTTACTAAACCTACTGTAAATCTACCTTGATTAGGTTCATTGGAGAACTATAATATTGGGGAACCGTTGGTTTGGTTAATTCCAGGATGTTTATAAGATAATAAAGTCCTATTCGGACGAGATAAGTTTTACTGGGGCAGCTCAGGTAATGTTATTATGTGCACGGGCACAAATCACCACATTCGTAATTTTAGTGCTGCCGTAAAAACCTACTGTTTTTCAGGCACACTCCCAGGTCCTCTGATAATTCTTAACTCGTGCGAATCGTCATAGCTGTGCTTTTTGAGGGATATTACAGAGTTAAGCAGATACTACACTCAGTCTGGGTAAAACACATAGGAACTAATTGATGCTTAAATCAAATTGCTAGATTAATAAACAGTTTTTTCCACATATGAACTTTCCTAGTGACATACATACATGAAGTGGACGATATTGTGCCAATGAATTGATAAATTGCCAAATCTGTCAGGTAATTAAATGTCTGCAGGTTACAGTTCATGGTGCCTACTGATATGCATTATTATTTAGCCTTTCTCAGAACTGAAGGTCATTAGGTCAATATTAGACTATCCCCTTGACATTTGAACTGAAGGCCATTAGGTCAATATTAGACTATCCCCTTGACATTTGAACTGAAGGTCATGAGGTCAATATTAGACGATCCCTTGACATTTGAACTGAAGGTCATGAGGTCAATATTAGACTATCCCCTAGACATTTGAGCTGAAGGTCATTTGACTATCCCTAGACATTTGAACTGAAGGCCATTAGGTCAATATTAGACTATCCCCTAGACATTTGAACTGAAGGTCATGAGGTCAATATTAGACGATCCCCTGACATTTGAACTGAAGGTCATGAGGTCAATATTAGACTATCCCCTAGACATTTGAACTGAAGGTCATGAGGTCAATATTAGACTATCCCTAGACATTTGAACTGAAGGTCATGAGGTCAATATTAGACTATCCCCTAGACATTTGAACTGAAGGTCATTAGGTCAATATTAGACTATCCCTAGACATTTGAACTGAAGGTCATGAGGTCAATATTAGACAATCCCTTGACATTTGAACTATCCCAATATTAGACATTTTTGAACTGAAGGTCATGAGGTCAATATTAGACTATCCCTAGACATTTGAACTGAAGGCCATTAGGTCAATATTAGACTATCCCTAGATATTTGAACTGAAGGTCATTAGGTCAATATTAGACTATCCCTAGACATTTGAACTGAAGGCCATTAGGTCAATATTAGACTATCCCCTAGACATTTGAGCTGAAGGTCATTTGACTATCCCTAGACATTTGAACTGAAGGCCATTAGGTCAATATTAGACTATCCCCTAGACATTTGAACTGAAGGTCATGAGGTCAATATTAGACGATCCCCTGACATTTGAACTGAAGGTCATGAGGTCAATATTAGACGATCCCCTAGACATTTGAACTGAAGGCCATTAGGTCAATATTAGACGATCCCCTAGAAATTTGAACTATCTTCACCCCCTAGAATATTCTCCAGGCTTCCGTCAAAACGGTCAATTTAGAAAAATATTACAGGGGCAGTTTGTAGAACTATTCCCGTCCAAATCGTCCACTGGAAAAACGGACAAGCTGGGTTATAATTACATAGTCGATGTTCTAGTAATACTCGTCCCATGCGAATAGGGCTTTTAAGACCACAGGCATTTTATGTTAATGAAACAGATGCTGATTACGTTAAAATTCACAGTAGCTTTTATCTAATAAAGGAGCAATCTGCGATTACTGCATACATTTGGGGATTTTAAATGAATGATAAAGTGCTTTCAGAAAGTATTCACACCCTTTGACTTTTTCCACATGTTGTTGTGTTACAGCCTGAGTTTAAAATGGATTACATTTAGATGTTGTGTCAGTGGCCTACTACACAATACCCCTTCATGTCCATGTGAAATTATGTTTGTAGAAATGTTCACAAATGAATAAAACATGAAAAGATTAAATGTTTTAAAAAATCCTAGATGAAAACCTGGTTCAGTCTGGTTTCCACCAGACACTGGGAGATGAATTCACCTTTCAGCAGAACAATAACTTACAACACAAGGCCACATCCACACTGGAGTTTCTTAGCAAGAAGACCAATGTTCCTGAGTGGCCGAGATACAGTTTTGACTTAAATCTACTTGAAGATTCATGGAAAGACCTGAAAATGGTTGTTTAGCAATGGAGGACCATCCTACTCTGTGAATTTCACAATTAATTAGTGAAACGTTAGTCATCCTTTTAAGATAAAACTACACTAGATATATCCACGTCACCAAATAACTGATGAAAATACACTCTTTTGCAATGAATGTCTACAGTACCCTCAACAGTACTCTCTGGGGTAGAATCACGGTGTAGCCAGAGGACAGCTATTTTCCATCCGCCTCTGGGTACACTGACTTCAATACAAAACCTAGGAGTCTCATGGTTCCCACCCCCATCCAATTATGACGACTTCCGGAGCTCAGAGCTCTTGCAGTATGAATTGACATGTTGCCCACCCAATCAAAGGATATGAGAATGAACGCTAGTGTTTTATTAACTATGAAACAGACAACCATAATATCAGTAAAAAATATAAAATTCCCAATTTATGCTACAAAACCGACTTGATAAGAGGTTTTGAAAAGAGGTTCAATTTGACTCAACATTCCATGATGTACACTAAGGCATTGTTAGCAGAATAGAAGGATGCAGTTCACTGTATGATTAATATAATTCACCAATACATTTCTTGGTTATCCAACAAATATTACTATCTGGTTGTAAATCACAGTTGGCTTCGTATATTGTTTGCTGTCTCCATTCGGGATGTACTGTTTCAGTTTCAATGACTAAATATTTTGGACAAATACCCGCAAATGCAACTAAGGTTGGGAATATCAATGAGGTCAAACTAGCAAGGGCAATGATCACAAGTCAGTTCATCATGAGGCTAATAGGATAGCGGATCTATTTACGTAGCAACCTAATAACACGAAGCCTAACGTTAGCGAGCTGCTGGGAGGATGTCATGTCATTTGAGGAGTGGTTGAGTGAATTACTTTTTCCCCTCGTTGTTTTTGGTGGCTATACACAGCTAGGGATTCAGGCATCATTTGGTTAGCTAGCAAGAACTTGAACATTTGTTATCCAGTTATCATATAACTGGATAAGAATATGTTCACTTGCCTGGCCAAATAAAGGTAAAAAAAAATAAAAAATAATCTCTTGCGTTCGAAAATTCATTCTGGCTATTTACTCTGATTTCAGAGCACTCTCGTCTGAGTTTGCCAGAGCGCAGAACAACTGATGAATATGACCGGTGTCAGTGAACGTAGGCAAAAAACAAGTAAATAGTTGATCAAGAACGCTCTAGATAACATGTAAATACCTTAACCAGCTCTGCTACAACTTTGCCAGTTAGCTTGGATGCTTGGTTGGAACAAGAACGAATACATCATCAGGCAAGTCATCTACAACTCCCCATCGTTTATCAGTGCGATTTTGATGGGCAACTAGCTTAAAAAGTGTGAGAGTTTATCTAATGTTAATTAGTTAGATTTTAGCTCATCTTGCTCTGGCTAGCATTAGTAGTTGATCTTGTTGTTGTTGATGAGTATAACTGAGGGAGAGAGAACCTACCTGTTTATGGTTGTTTAATTAATCAATAGGACTGTAAAGTTCCCAAATGTAAGAGGACTGCTGTGAGATTTACATATTTGCAGAAATCCATTCAGGTGGCTTTTGGCGAATGCGCTATAAAGATTTAAAGTTGCGCTGTTGCACCTACCTGTAAACACACAGTCCAGTGATAGGTTAATGATGGCAGGCCTGTGTGGCAAATGGCTTATTTGCATAAATGCCTACTGTAGCTCTGATTGGCCTTGGCGCACCTGTCTGCGTAGACTCCGGTCTCAGACGAGACATGTGTTTTTATTAGGCTTTATTTACTGCAGTGCCTATTAATTTTCCACTCTATATTGCTATATAATTTGCACAAATGCCTTAGTATACGTAATTCCCAAACACTCTAAGAATTTTTGAAAATGTAATCTAATTGCTCGCTTGTGAGAAAAGGGTTTTAAAAAGTGTCATTCGTCCTGGGGTGTAAATGAACAGATTTCAATAAAATTGTATCTTTCTAAAACGCTGTCAGTTTCACTTTAAATAGTTTTGAACAAATTAATTTCTTCAAAAATTAATGAGACGCAACAGAAAGAGGGAGAAAGAGCTATATTCGTTCAAATGGCTATATTTAGTTGTTTTTTGTTTACTATCACTTACTTAGTTAACTAATGCAGCTAGCTAATTTAGCCTACTCAAACACCCGGCTCAAACAGAAAGGAAGGCTATTTAAGCCTATCCAACACTGGAACTCTTCCAAGTCAAGGTAAGCTTTCGGTTGTATTAATTTATTGCCGGTGTAACTGCTAAACTGCTAGCTGTACACTGTACTGCGTAATTGTAGCAGGTTGTTGACTGACATTAGCTAAGATGCTGACAACGATGTAGGCTGTGTGTAGCGGTTAGCGGTTATGACATGTGGTTTGGCTTGGGAAGGTTCCTTCACCTGGTCACAGACAGCTGATGTGTTGCACACTGAAGTCCACAACCGAAGGGAAAAAGTGAGAGGAGGAGACCCCATAGATGCGAGAAGTAATTATACAACAACCAAAGTGATGACTATGAAATTGAACTGTGTGTGCGGGTGATCAGGAGTGTATTCATTCTGCTGATTTTGTTGAAAAAAGTTTCTTAAACGGAAGCAAACGCAACAAAACTGGGATAAACCTACCTGAATTTATCCAATAGAAACTCTTGTTTGAAAATGTTTGGACTAATGATTACACCCTAGGTCAGCTAGATCCAGGCAAGAGTGTGCAAGGTGGTATTGAATGTGTCACTGTCTTCATTACTCCAATTTGTCTCTCGACCTGTGCACCTATGTTATAAACTTTAAATGTTACATTGAGCTGGTTGAATGGAATATGAATGACAGTCGTCCAATATGCTGTAATAGAAATAAGGCCATGCTCATTAAAAAAAAAATACATCCTCCCTAATCTAGCTGGTCTGTCATAATATAATAGAGACAGCAGATCTAGCTGGTCTGGCATAATATAATAGAGACAGCAGATCTAGCTGGTCTGGCATAATATAATATAGACAGTAGATCTAGCTGGTCTGTCATAATACAATAGAGACAGAAGATCTAGCTGGTCTGTCATAATATAATATAGACAGCAGATCTAGCTGGTCTGTCATAATATAATATAGACAGTAGATCTAGTTGGTCTGTCATAATACAATAGAGACAGAAGATCTAGCTGGTCTGTCATAATATAACAGAGACATGGAGAATGTAGATCTAGCTGGGTTGTCATATTATAATAGAGACAGTAGATCTAGCTGGTCTGTCATGCTATAATAGAGACAGTAGATCTAGCTGGTCTGTCATATTATAATAGAGACAGTAGATCTAGCTGGTCTGTCATATTATAATAGAGACAGTACAATTAGCTGGTCTGTCATAATATAATAGAGACAGTAGATCTAGCTGGTCTGTCATAATATAATAGAGACAGCAGATCTAGCTGGTCTGTCATAATATAATAGAGACAGCAGATCTAGCTGGTCTGTCATAATATAATAGAGACAGTAGATCTAGCTGGTCTGTCATAATACAATAGAGACAGTAGATCTAGCTGGTCTGTCATATTATAATAGAGACAGTAGATCTAGCTGGTTTGTCATAATATAATAGAGACAGTACAATTAGCTGGTCTGTCATAATATAATAGAGACAGTAGATCTAGCTGGTCTGTCATAATATAATAGAGACAGTAGATCTAGCTGGTCTGTCATAATATAATAGTGACAGTAGATCTAGCTGGTCTGTCATGTTACAATAGAGACAGTAGATCGAGCTGGTCTGTCATATTATAATATACACAGTAGATCTAGCTGGTCTGTCATATTATGATAGAGACAGTAGATCCAACTGGTCTGTCAAATTATCATAGAGACAGTAGATCAAGCTGGTCTGTCATATTATAATAGAGACAGTAGATCTAGCTGGTCTGTCATAATATAATAGAGACAGTAGATGTACCTGGTCTGTCATAATATAATAGAGACAGTAGATCTAGCTGGTCTGTCATAATATAATATAGACAGTAGATCTAGCTGGTCTGTCATAATATAATATAGACAGTAGATCTAGCTGGTCTGTCATAATACAATAGAGACAGTAGATCGAGCTGGTCTGTCATATTATAATAGAGACAGTAGATCTAGCTGGTCTGTCATAATATAATAGAGACAGTAGATCTAGCTGGTCTGTCATAATATAATAGAGACAGTAGATATTGCTGGTCTGTCATAATATAATAGCGACAGTAGATCTAGCTGGTCTGTTATAATATAATATAGACAGTAGATCTAGCTGGTCTGTCATAATACAATAGGGACAGAAGATCTAGCTGGTCTCTCATAATATAATAGAGACAGTAGATCTAGTTGGTCTGTCATAATATAATAGAGACATAGAGACAGTACATCTAGCTGGTCTGTCATATTATAATAGAGACAGTAGATCTAGCTGGTCTGTCATAATATAATAGAGACAGTAGATCTAGCTGGTCTGTCATAATATAATACAGACAGTAGATCTAGCTGGTCTGTCATAATATATTAGAGACAGTAGATCTAGCTTGTCTGTCATGTTATAGTAGAGACAGTAGATCTAGCTGGTCTGTCATAATATAATAGATACAGAAGTTCTAGCTGGTCTGTCATAATATAATAGAGACATAGAGACAGTAGATCTAGCTGGTCTGTCATATTATAATAGAGACAGTAGATCTAGCTGGTCTGTCATAATATAATAGAGACAGTAGATGTACCTGGTCTGTCATAATATAATAGAGACAGTAGATCTAGCTGGTCTGTCATAATATAATAGCGACAGTAGATCTAGCTGGTCTGTTATAATATAATATAGACAGTAGATCTAGCTGGTCTGTCATAATATAATAGAGACAGTAGATCTAGCTGGCTTGTCATAATATAATAGATACAGACGATCTAGCTGGTCTGTCATAATATAATAGAGACAGTAGATCTAGCTGGTCTGTCATAATATAATAGAGACAGTAGATCTAGCTGGTCTGTCATAATATAATACAGACAGTAGATCTAGCTGGTCTTTCATAATATATTAGAGACAGTAGATCTAGCTTGATTGTCATGTTATAGTAGAGACATTAGATCTAGCTGGTCTGTCATAATATAATAGAGACAGTAGATCTAGCTGGTCTGTCAAAATATAATAGATACAGAAGTTCTAGCTGGTCTGTCATAATATAATAGAGACATAGAGACAGTAGATCTAGCTGGTCTGTCATATTATAATAGAGACAGTAGATCTAGCTGGTCTGTCATAATATAATAGAGACAGTAGATCTAGCTGGTCTGTCATAATATAATACAGACAGTAGATCTAGCTGGTCTTTCATAATATATTAGAGACAGTAGATCTAGCTTGATTGTCATGTTATAGTAGAGACATTAGATCTAGCTGGTCTGTCATAATATAATAGATACAGAAGATCTAGCTGGTCTGTAATAATATAATAGAGACAGTAGATCTAGCTGGTCTGTCATAATATAATAGAGACAGTAGATCTAGCTGGTCTGTCATAATATAATACAGACAGTAGATCTAGCTGGTCTTTCATAATATATTAGAGACAGTAGATCTAGCTTGATTGTCATGTTATAGTAGAGACATTAGATCTAGCTGGTCTGTCATAATATAATAGAGACAGTAGATCTAGCTGGTCTGTCATAATATAATAGATACAGAAGTTCTAGCTGGTCTGTCATAATATAATAGAGACATAGAGACAGTAGATCTAGCTGGTCTGTCATATTATAATAGAGACAGTAGATCTAGCTGGTCTGTCATAATATAATAGAGACAGTAGATCTAGCTGGTCTGTCATAATATAATACAGACAGTAGATCTAGCTGGTCTTTCATAATATATTAGAGACAGTAGATCTAGCTTGATTGTCATGTTATAGTAGAGACATTAGATCTAGCTGGTCTGTCATAATATAATAGATACAGAAGATCTAGCTGGTCTGTAATAATATAATAGAGACAGTAGATCTAGCTGGTCTGTCATAATATAATAGAGACAGTAGATCTAGCTGGTCTGTCATAATATAATACAGACATAAGATCTAGCTGGTCTGTCATAATATAATAGAGACAGTAGATCTAGCTGGTCTGTCATAATATAATAGATACAGAAGTTCTAGCTGGTCTGTCATAATATAATAGAGACATAGAGACAGTAGATCTAGCTGGTCTGTCATATTATAATAGAGACAGTAGATCTAGCTGGTCTGTCATACTATAATAGAGACAGTAGATCTAGCTGGTCTGTCATAATATAATACAGACAGTAGATCTAGCTGGTCTTTCATAATATATTAGAGACAGTAGATCTAGCTTGATTGTCATGTTATAGTAGAGACATTAGATCTAGCTGGTCTGTCATAATATAATAGAGACAGTAGATCTAGCTGGCTTGTCATAATATAATAGATACAGAAGATCTAGCTGGTCTGTCATAATATAATAGAGACAGTAGATCTAGCTGGTCTGTCATAATGTAATAGAGACAGTAGATCTAGCTGGTCTGTCATAATATAATACAGACAGTAGATCTAGCTGGTCTTTCATAATATATTAGAGACAGTAGATCTAGCTTGATTGTCATGTTATAGTAGAGACATTAGATCTAGCTGGTCTGTCATAATATAACAGAGACAGTAGATCTAGCTGGCTTGTCATAATATAATAGATACAGAAGATCTAGCTGGTCTGACATAATATAATAGAGACATAGAGACAGTAGATCAAGCTGGTCTGTCATATTATAATAGAGACAGTAGATTTAGCTGCTCTGTCATGTTATAATAGAGACAGTAGATTTAGCTGCTCTGTCATAATATAATAGAGACAGTAGATCCAACTGGTCTGTCATATTATCATAGAGACAGTAGATCTAGCTGGTCTGTCATAATATAACAGAGAAGCTCTTGGCGACATACCCAGAAAGTCTCACAGCTGCAATTGCTGTCGAAGGTGCTTCTACAAAGTACTGATTGATAATGATTGGTAATGAAGTACATTAGATTTTTCTGTATTTCATTTTCAATAAATTTGTAACAATTTCTAAAAACATGTTTTCACTTGGTCATTATGGGGTATTGTGTGTAGATGACACTGAGTATACAAACATTAAGAAAACCTGCTCTTTTCATGACATAGACTGACCAGGTGAAAGCTATGATCCCTTATTGATGTCACGTGTTAAATCCACTTCAACAATTGTATATGAAGGGGAGGAGACAGGTGAAAGAAGGATTGTTAAGCCTTGAGACACTGTAGACATTCATTTTGTATGTGTGCCATTCAGAGGGTGAATGGCCAAGACAAAAGATTTAAGTGCTTTTGAACAGCGTATGGTAGTAGGTGCCAGACGCACTGGTTTGTGCTGGGTTTTTTCCACGCTCAGTAGTTTCCCCGTATCCAAAGGACTTCCAGCAAACTGGACACAACTGTGAACATGGACCAGCGTCCCTGTGGAATGCTTTTCAACACCTTGTACAGTCCATGCCCCCGATGAATTGAGGCTGTTCGCAGGACAAACGTGAAGTGCAACTCAATATTAGGAAGGTGTTCCTAATGTTTGTTTTAACCCCAGCAGAACCCAAAATATAAGATTGTTTTACTCCTTTGTTTGTATTCAATGTAATTGTAAACAAACACGGTATAACCACAAACATGGTTCAAACTATAATTTTGATAGCTGTGGATGCAAGCATTGACCATTCATGACTTTATACATTTGAAATTGGTTACATTTCTCCAGCCCCATCCTTCAAATATTGACCAAATCAGTGGCTTTATTGTTGGAACAGCAGACTTCCCCTTTAAGGGAACGATGTGTTCTGTCCAATTTCAATGTTCAGCATCTTGAGTCTATGTTTAAGCCCAACAGCAGCCACAATACATAGTTTAGGAAAGAACTCTCTGAACGAACAGCACTCTGGCTTTAAGGGGAGGCAGTTGTCTCTTTGTTTACCTGCTGACTTGCAGATACAGGAAAATCCACACAGGAAAGTCACAATACAACGAATGTCAAACATGAAAAAACATCCATACATGGATCAGCTTTAGTAGCCACATCAGTTTCTAGACAACTCTTGTCCAGAAGTCAAGGACATGTCTAGTTACTGTAGGTTCTTAACAATGGTCAAAGCCATAAATACTACGTTTACATGTACTCTTCTGCCTGTTAAACTAATAACATGGTAATAAGTTGAGTCCACCTTGGTGGGACCGGTGGAATTCTGGTGGTATCTCTGCTTTTCAACGGTTCTCGGTGGGGCCTTTGTCCGCAATAATAATTGTTGAAATAGAGGGAAATATAACCGTATGTGTTCTACTGCCTCTTCACAAGGCTTTTGTGGTACAGATGGTCGAGCACTTGTATCTGCTCTGCAGGATTAAACATACCCTTCCCCTACAACTGTTCACTCTTCCACATCACAAATATCAAAGCATGCTAATTAGTCTGTGGAAATCTTCCGGAGTCTGAATTGGTCCCTGTGAGAACTGCCAACACAATAGAAGATGACTTAAAAGATGTCACAGGAGATTAAACTGTTACAGTAGATAATTGTGTTTATCACAATTTTTTTTAATGATTTATTCAATGACATGATTGATGTATTTATTGTAGGCTGAAGCTTAAATCAACGGGTGGCTGCAGTTTACAGTGAAAGAAAGGGATTTCACAGTAAAAGTATTACAATAGTTTATTTGGATACTTCTCTCTGCTGCACGGGCCATTGTAGGAATGTGCTGAGATAGCGCTTTTCAATTTAGACTATCATCCTGGTCTTTTAGGGGAACCAGTACTTCTGGAATCCCTTAATAGTTTGACTTCCTACAACATACCCTGTTTGGTAGAAAAAAACTATGTGTATTTGTGTCTCGTTTCAGAAAACTAGGTTGTATGTTGCACGTCCATACTTCACAGGAGAGGCATTTGAACGTAAAACTTTTTCTTTTTATTTAAACAAAATGTTATTTTTTGGTATTTTTGCAGAAATGCATTCTGGAACATGTGAACTTTCATGTGCCTTAATAACAAACATGTATGCCATCTGTAAATACAAATACAATTGTTAAATTAAGAGACTAGTTGGTTCAGCCATGGAAAAAGTGAGCAACCTTCCCGGTAGGTCATGATTGGCTGAGATAATGAGTGGGCTGGACATGCAGAAAGATGAGTTCGGATAGGTCTGCCATGTATCACGCTTCTGTCTATAACATGAGCTGGGCAGTATGTGTAGGTAATCCTTTCTTACGCTGCTTTTAAAAAAAAAACATCACGTAGTAGAACTGCATAAGTGTTGCTCTCCACTTCCTGGAGGACCGAGTTTTGAAATCAGTGGAATTAGACTACGATAGCTAAGGAGATGGAGAGATGGCGTTTCATTGCAAATACACTATCGGTCAAAAGTTTTAGAACACCCTACTAATTCAAGGGTTTTTCATTATTTTTTTACTATTTTCTACTTTGTAGAATAATAGTAAACACATCAAAACTATGGAAATAACACGTGTTAAACGAATCAAAATATATTGTATATTTGAGATTCTTCAAAGTAGCCACCCTTTGTCTTGATGATAGCTTTGCACACTCTTTACATGATTGGATGCATCAATGGACAGGGACACACATTCAACCTGGACTAGGTCCTGTGTTACCAAAGTAGGTGTCCATGGTGCCAACACGTTACTCTCTATGGCGTCACATTTTGTCCTTGCACATATAAACTTTGGCCCATAAAGCTTCTGTGTCAGTTGTGCTGTGCAGTCCATAGATCTGTAACTATGATTGTGTTCTATAGTGTGGTATACAAAGACACCCTCCTGCACAGCTAAATCATGTTCTTCTTGGGAAGTGTCTACCTTCTTGAAGAATGTGGTGACAGAGGGCATACCAACACGGCCAATCAGACAGGCTTTATGCCTTTTTTTTGTCTGTACATGGTCTACCACTGCCGTCCGTTCTTCCCCCGCTGCCAATTGAAAAAGAGGAAGAACCATTCTATCGTCTTGACCTGAGCGTATAAATGGAAATCTTTCATCATGTTGTCATTAAAATGTCTTTTTCCGTTTCTTGGAAAGAGCCATTGTGCCTCCTCTGTCTGCTCTTCTTCACTCTCCTTGTGTCACTCTCTTAACTTTTTCTTCTCCTTCAATCTTTCCCCTCTTCTTTTTTTCTCCAATCTCTCTCTTTCCTTCTCCTCCAATCTCTCTCCTCCTCTTTCCTTCTCCTCCAATCTCTCTCCTCCTCTTTCCTTCTCCTCCAATCTCTCTCCTCCTCTTTCCTTCTCCTCCAATCTCTCTCCTCCTCTTTTCTTCTCCCCCAATCTCTCTCCTCCTCTTTTCTTCTCCCCCTATCTCTCTCCTCCTCTTTTCTTCTCCCCCTCTCTCTCTCCTCCTCTTTCCTTCTCCCCCTCTCTCTCCTCCTCTTTTCTTCTCCCCCTATCTCTCTCCTCCTCTTTTCTTCTCCCCCTATCTCTCTCCTCCTCTTTTCTTCTCCCCCTATCTCTCTCCTCCTATTTTCTTCTCCCCCTATCTCTCTCCTCCTATTTTCTTCTCCCCCTCTCTCTCCTCCTATTTTCTTCTCCCCCTATCTCTCTCCTCCTATTTTCTTCTCCCCCTATCTCTCTCCTCCTATTTTCTTCTCCCCCTATCTCTCTCCTCCTCTTGTCTTCTTCTCCAATCTCTCCTCTTTTCTTCACTCATATTCCTTCTCTTTCTTCTTTTCCTTCTCTTTACCTTTCCATTTCACTCTTTTTACTCCCTTCATTTCTTTCACTCTCTTCTCCTTTCTCTCCAACCTTTAATACTAAATAGTAGACTATTAGATACAATTATTTGGTTATTAACAGATTCCCATTGCTTGCCTCCTTTTTGTATTTGATCTCAAAAACATTATTTGGAATAATAAATTGGCAGGCTCTGTAGTCATATCTTTACCTTTCCTCCTCTATCTGTTGTCTACATAGCTAAAGTTAGCTGGCATAACCTATTTATAACCTTTTAGAGCAGATCATCTATTTATATAATAAGTTGTGACATTATAACATCACTAGCTAGTTTCTCAAATGGTTGTAACTTACCTGGGTGGAAAAAAATATTTGTTGTGATGCTGTGGATTCACTTGACACTTGCTAGCTTCTAGTCGAGTTTTCCACAGCAGTTTTCTCTAAAACTAGTTAGAGCAAGTAGTTAGTAGAATAAGAAGAGTGAATGAAGCTGCTATAGCGAGCAGCCCCCTCTGTTGGCCAAAACAAGCACAACGTGATTGAGACGTCAACCAGTAGGCTCTGCTGCCTGGTATTTATTGCCACGTAAAATATTATTTCACTTTGCTGTCTGTTTTCAACGCACAGTTAAAAATGGGGACATTTCCGGGGACAGCTCCAGCTGGGGACGGGTCACCAAAAACGGGGACTGTCCCAGGAAAACAGGGACGTCTGGTCACCCTAAGCTAGCTGGACTATCTTACCCATGGTCTGAATTCAGAGTCGATAGCTAGAGGGAACACTCTGACACTCCAGATTAAATTCATGAACAGACCCGTAGTCTAATCCAGCCTTTGGTCTTGAAATCTTTGGTTGTTTAGTACATAGCCTCACATTTGAATCCCTAAAGAGATGGGTTGGACTAAGGTTTAAGAGGGTGTGAACGATGATGAATGGGTGTAGACAAAGAAGAGCTTTCCAGTAGGTGTACAAAACATTCAAGGGCCATTTTCTCAAAATTGAGGTTACAGTTCTAGCAACTTTCAAAGCAGAATTCCTTTGCCAATGTTCCTCAACTGTAGTTCATGATATACCATTTTATAGCTCCGTGTCTACTTTTATCCAATGTAAAAAACACAATTTAAAATGTTGCTACATAAGACCGTATCGAGCCAGTCAGTCATATTTCAGGAATAGTCTGACCCCCGTTTTGTTTTAGGTCAGGGACAGGCCACCTTAACAGTTTACATTGTCCCTCAGAACTACAAAGTGTTCAATAATGCAGGAGGCTGGTTTAAATGCACACTCACCTCTGC